>NC_079296.1:2280000-2550000 GCF_023638135.1 Falco biarmicus | reverse complement strand
TTTATTTCCATATTCTTTATTCCTGAGAACTGGCACTTGCAATGAAAAGCAAATAAACTCCAGGAAGAAGGTGAGCTGTGTTAGCAGCCTGGATAATGTCAGATGTTGCAAGAGGGAGAGTGATTTGGTTTTAATAAGAACTATCAGGACCAGTGCAGACTTTCAAATTTTTTTCTTGAATTACAAGTACCTCTGGTACCATGATGTGCATGTAAATCCAGAGGAGGAAAAGACCCCTGACTGTGCGCAGTGTCATTTATGGGGTACCGAGCAACAGCTGTTGCTGCAAGTCTTATTCTTACCTGTGCATTAAATAGTGGGCATCAAATATATATTTGTTGCAGATTTGTTTGATCGTTGCATCATCATTATAAAATGCCTCTTACATTCACGGGAAGTGTTCTTTTTGTCCTCTTCCAAGAGCAGGACACTGCCCATCCTCTGTGCTTGCAGAGTGCTGGAGCCCGAAACCTCTTGCGCATGTCTCATCTGGGCACTCATGGGCACCAGCTCCACGTACTGCTGGCCTGGGAGATGCCCGGACTCGATCTATGTGGACAAGACAGTTTCATTGTCAGTGCAGAGGATGTTCCTTGGACTCTGCTCTCTCCGAGGAGCTCTTTGCTCCCACCACTCATGTTTTGCAGGCTCTGTTTTGGGCTTTAGGACCCTGTCAGCCGTGGATCAGGTCCACAGCCTCACAGCTCAGCCCGAATTGACTCTGCAGACCCAAGAGCTGTCCTGTAGACAAAGACATAAGCAAGGTTTGGATCTGTTCCCACAAGATTTAATCAGCTGAACATGTGCCCATGCAGACAAAGTGAACTACTATCCATGAACTGAATCTCAATGACCCTTGCTCTCCTCAAACGAATCTGAGTATCTCTTCATGTTTTACTTGGAACAGCTGTTAATTGCTCTGAATATTGTTGTTCTGCTCAGATTTGGTGCCTGTCCCTCCTTTGGTGTGCATCACTTCTGGATTGGTAGGGAGACTTTGAAGCTACCCTCTTTAATTGTAATTCAACTACTTGTGATATTTTGGTACCAATTAATATTGATTTTACAATTGGTTTACAGAGATGTTGTTTTATTACTAATATATTTAATGTGCAAATCAATAAGAACACTTGTTTGGCTCTCTCCCTAGAAGGTAATAAAATCAAATATCTCAAGAGTAAAATGCTATCTGATCCATAAATGGCAGCAGCAGATGCTTAATGTAATAGTTAAAGACTATGCAGCATTCTTGGCACCTTCCATGCATTTTCCACATACACTGTACTAAAGTGACACTCAATAACTTGCTAGTTACAAAAAGTTTGGTAAATTTGTTGGCACCATGTCAACCTAAAGGAAGGCTTCAGCGTCAAGGACTGATGTTACATGGACAATGTAGATATTCCTCATTACTCCTTGTGCAGAGCTCCTTAGGGTTTCCCAAATGGTGGTTCCAGAACAGAAGGCAAAAGCTTTTCATATCTCTCCTGCCTCTTGAATCCCAGGTGATGGAAAACAGATTTGTGGAAAAGGGACCTGAAAGAAGGAGAGAGGAACATGGATTTCTGCAGACTGACAGCTGTCTAACCCTTTTGAAAGATTTAAAGCTCTGCTGATGCTCCTGGGAGTCATTTGCAGAGAAAGATATCGGCAATTCTGCTGTTTTAGCACAGGTTTCCTCTGGTACTTTTCTTCCCTGGGGCTGGAAGCAGATTTGTTGGAAGCCAGGACAAGGTGGAGGTGAGTCTGCCCATCGTTCCCACCCGTCTCTCCAGGGAACTCACCTGCTCCACGCCACCCCTGCTCTGAAATGAGGCTCCCTGGTCTGGGCACTGCAGCACTTCCCATCGCAGGTGAATGTGAATTTGCCAGCAGCACAGCCTTCAGGCAGTGGAGCTGGTAGAGAACAGGCTTCTGTACCTGGCTGGTCCTGCACACCTTGGGTAGGAACAATTAGCAGAAGAATTAACAGAGATCAAGCTAACTTCAGAGAGGCCGGGGAGACACATGCCAAAGTGGGGAAAAGAGCGGTGCTTTGCATGTTCTTTCTCCCATTCCTGTAGCATCAACAAGGTCTCAGGGGTCCTGCGGTTCCTATGGCACTGGCGCAGCGCAAGGAGCAGCTCCATGGACGGAGGTTTGTGACACATACTAACGGCAGCCTCACCACAGAGAGGGAATTTACCTTTGGCTACTGAAGATGATTTATAGGTGAGCAAATAATGAACTTGGCAAACAGTACATAATAATAAAAAAATCTTACACTTTTAATTAGCCAAAAATAAATGACTGAGCATGGGGCTGAATCCATTGTCTCCACATCTCAGTTTCTTCATCTTCTTTTGCTAGTCATGGTTTAATAAGTATATTGCAGAAGTTTTAATTTTCTTTTAAAATTACTAGAGAATTTTAAAATCTCTTTTCTGAAAAGGAAGGAAAACACACCTGAATCATCTCCTCTGGCAGTTTTGCTGTTTTTCCAAGATCCCTTTAGTACTGTTTGTATTTGTGTTTGCTTTTCAGATTCCTGTTGCTGGAGTTGCATCGAGGTGCTGTAGTACTACTTACTCTCTGAAGTGCAGCAGAAACGACCCCATATTATTAACTGCACAAAAACATCTTTCTTCAGCAGGCTGCAGACCTTTTGGGGGAAAGGATCCTGTATTTGGTGCATTTGTGCAGTTTCTGGTACAATGAACCTGGCTGCAACCCTTTGGTCCTGTTATTACAACAGCAATTACTAAACAATCACCGAGATTATCAGAGATACCTGACCTTTGGTATTCCACTCAGAGGAATCCCCCAGGGACAAGAGACTTCCCCCAGTGAAGTTCAGGGCAAGCCCTCAAAAAGAAGGCAAACACTACCAAATATTTCAAAGTCAAAATGAATATCAAAGTTTGCTGCAAAATGAAATTCTGAACAAAGATGACAACTACTCAGCTGTTCAGATCAATTATTCTCAATCAGGTAAAAATAATGCCTAACTGCTCCAAACAAGAATAAACCCCAGAGTGATGCACGTCAGCTTTCAATCACCAGTGTGGCTGGATTTGCCACCCCTCACAAAGTACTTCAGACCTGGCAAAGATGCCTCCTTCAGCAGAAAAGCATTTCATGCATTTTTCCAGTGGCTGCAGGTGTTATTGGAGCTGCCGTGCTGCAGCCTCCTTCACAGTGAACGTCGGTGGCAGCGAACAGGAATCCTTCCAGCCCTGATCTCCCAGCCTGGCTGCTCACACAACAGCTCTCTGGGGGCTTGTTGGCCGATGGATAACAGGGTCTGAAGACATAATTCCCTGCAATTGACCCAAGAACGTGGCATTTCTGTGAGTGACCCTGCACTGCAGCTTCTCACTCTCTGCTGAAGTGCCCTCTGGAGAGGCTCAGGGAGCTTTTCATCTGGGGGCCACCCAAGCTGCTGAGTGCCGGGGTGGAATGGGGACCCACCACATCTTCACGGGAGCTCACCCCTGGGGCAATGGCAGCTCTCTGTGCCCCAGGAGCAGATGCCACACCAGCAGCTCCTGCCCGAGGATCACGCAGGGCTGCACATGTGCTCTGGCAGCATCCCCAAACTGCACTGACATGGCAGTCTTGGGGACTCAGCTAAAGCCATATCTGGGTATTCCCCATCTTGTGTACTGATGTGCCCAGCTTGTCTCCTGCTTCAACAGCCCCATGGAGGAGAAGACCCGTTATTACTGCCCTAAGAATTATTTTTCTTCTTAATAAAAGATGCAAGTTAAGTGAATGTGAAAGTGTCCTCCTGCGTGCTCAGTGCTGGCTGCCAATAGCCTGATGGTCTCGTTTTCCCTCCATCATCTCTTGTCCCAGACAGGTGAAATGGGATGACTGCCATTGTGGGGAAGTCATAAAGTATAAAATGCTTCATTTGTTCATGAAATGGAAATTTGAACAGCCAGAGAGAGGGGCCATGCAGCGTGTGCTGCCTCATAACCAGCTGGGGGGAGGGGGGGGGGGGGGGGCGGCTTTGCACTGCTCCTGCCATGGGGAAGCTCTGTAGGATCCCATGGACCTGGTGGCTGGAGAGGTCCTGAGGAGCAATGAGAGGTCCCATCTGGTGATGGTGCTGTGTTGGTGACAGAAAGAGTGGGATCGTACGTGGTCAGAGGTGCAGCGCTGCTGCTTGGGGAGGACAGGGGGCTGTGGTGCTGCCTGCACAGCCCGAGGATGCTGTGTGGCACAGCGCTGGGGGTGGGCACCCTTCCTGCCAAGGATGCCCCATCAGGACTGCTGTTGCTGCTGCAGTGGAATTGCTCCAAGGCATGAAGGAGCTCCAGACAGGTCTGCTGCTTGACGAGGCGTCAGCGTTTTGAAGGGAAAGGGGAGGTCACGTGGATTCAGATTTTTAGGAGGCACTTGAAACATGTGAGTCGCAGAGGGAACTGAGTGCTTGATGCCACAAGCTGCATGCTGAGTCCCCAAGCCCCTGTGGTAGCCAGCCCACAGGCTCCATGCAGAGCCTGCCAGCCCTCTGCCATGCTGCCCTGGGCAGTGCTGGCCGAGTGCATCCTGGCTGGGGTGGAGAGCCCACATTCCTGTCTGGAATGTGCAACATGGAGACAATAGAGCAAAGTGTAACCACTGTTTACAGAAAAAATTGTCAAGGATTTATTTATTGGAAGTGACTGAGGAATATGAATTCTACACTCCATTTAAAATGCTTTTTATTTCTCTCAGCCTTGGGGCTCTGAGTACATCTAATTTCACCCATAGCTATAATTCTCCACCAAACAGTTCCTGCTTCTCCTCTGGGTTCCCGAGGAGTCATTTTGGTTTATGTCCTCTCCCAGTGCAGCTCGTGCAGTGGCTGGAGACAGTTACATGCCGGTGAACTTTCCAAATCCTCCCTCCCCACTGGGTGCACGCACACATGCAGCGCAAGCAAGCGGCATGCGCTGGAAACAGCTTGACACCTCACTATATATTTATTTAAAAAAATAAAACTCTAAATGTCTTTATCATGTAGGGGTTTCTCCTGAGGAGCCATGTATTTCACTTCAGACACTTTGATTGTCCCTACCTTGCAGCTAACAAACTATTAGTTTTGTTAGTATATTTATTCCACTAAAATTGGAGCCTGTGATTACAAATCCAATACTGTGAGTGAGTCAGGATTTGGAAATAAATCTGTCCAGGGCTCATCTGGCATTTTGGTGCTGGGAAAGCCAGCATCAGGCGCTGCTCCTCCAGCCCATCTGCAGGCTGGACCGTCCCGGCTGCGGGTGCTCCGGGGAGGCTGCACCACCACAGGGCACCGCTATGGCTGGCTCTGCTCCAGCTATTGATTAGGGGGCATTCAGTATTGGGAATGGAACCCGTTTTCCCAGGCGAGCAGGCGGTGGCTGCAGAGCCTGGCTTTCCAGACTCTGATTATTTGCATACATGGGTTTTTAAGCTGTCACAGTTTGCTTGATATGCCCACCCTGCCAGGGTCTATCGCCCTGCAAGGTTTATGGCATTCAGTTGGTGGCTTTGGTGGCACGACAGTTTTTCTGCCAAAGTAGGAGATGCCCCTTCCTAGGAGGGCGCTGTGAGCAGGGCAGGCTGCTGAGACCTTGGGCCGGGAGCAGGATGCTTTCCTTCCCTGTGAGCAGAGGGATGCTGGGGAAGGACCAGGTAAGCATGCAGATGTGCGGCAGAGGACATAAACCCAAATTCTCCAGACTTTTCAGCAAATGCTTGTTATTTCTCACTATTTCAGTTTATTCTACAAAAGCAAGGATAGCAGTTCATCCTTTGGGATGTGATTTCAGGCGGCAGCTCTGCAGGCAGGGGCCGTCTCCCTCACACAGAACCCAGGGGGGCTCAGTTCTACCGGGAACCGCTGCCTGCAAAGGGACGGGGACAGCCTGGCTGCTCCTTGGCTGGGACAGGGCCCAGAGAAGGGGTTAGGGAGTGATACAGGAGAGGGACAAGGTGTCACTCTCGCCTTTCTGATGTCCCTCCAGGTTATTTCCAGCATATCTTCTTTGCTGAGAAGATTTACTTTCTTTAACATAAACTAGTTGTTCAGTTTCTGCGGGTAGGAAGTGGCAGCATTTTAACTGTTTGGGTATTAGCCCTTGCAAGCTTTCAGGAAGGGAACTAGCAAGACAGCGATCACAGTGCTTGCACAGGTAATAGCACACACTCTCCCCTGTGCCGTGAGTCTCAGGGTGGCAATGGCCTTGCCCCCAGGCAGGGCTGCCTGGACACCAGCCGTGTCTGCCCACAACAGCCCCGCCGATGTGCAGCACCTTCCCAGGCAGCCCCAGCCCAGAAACTGCTGTTTCCATTCATGGCTCCTGCAGCGCAGAGCTCAGGCGACGCAGAAGCCCAGCCCTGCATCCTCCTTTGGCCGGGATGCAAACCAGGAGCCGAGGTCCACGTCCCGTGCCCCAAATCTGCTACTGCCGGCTGTGCTGCCTGCAGCTCCAAGTCCCTGCAGCCACTAACGGGAACACATGTGCTACCAGTATGTACATATGAAAAAAACCTGTCAAGGAAGATTAAAACCCCAGACAGTCTTTATCGTAAGATTGTTTTTTCCATTTATTTATCCCTTTTTTTCCCTTTTAGCAAGAGTAGTCAGGTTTTGATATGATTAGAATTGCAAATCTTGCATGTTAAAAGGAAAGCACTGAAGTAAAAGGATGCTGCCTGTGTAATGAGACACATTTTAAATCCAGGCTAGGTAAATTTTGTGTTGAGCATAAAGGGTATGAAATAAACTAGCAGTAAGCTCAGCAAATGCCCCAAGGCGCGTCCCCATTAGTATTCCCATTTGTGAGCTCACTTCATAAGACTAATGGAGTTGCTACCTGGGGACATTAATTGTGCATGACACCATTGCCGAGCCTTTGTGCACTCTTACTAATATCACAGTGCCTCCTTGACAAAACGCCTGCAAAGATTACAAACATACCTAAAATAACTGCCACATTCACACTCATATTTGACAGGGATCTTCAAGTTCAGTTACAATAGAATTACCATCATTTCTTACACCTCTGGCTTTTTATTACATTAAACAATGGTTGATATTGCTTTCTTAAACCAGTGTCATATCGTGTAAAATCTATCTATCTCGGGCTTTTCTATTAAGCCTCCCATTTATCAGGGGAATGTATAGCTTCCATACTTGACTCTTACTACAAATATTATATATTATATACTTAAGCACGCGTGCACACGTACATGTACACCCTCCCTCTGTTTTAAAGGCACAGCGACATTTTTGCGTTCTTGCAATTAATACTGAGAAGCTCTGCTATTGTGCAAGGTGCTCACAGGTCTTCCAGCATTAATTATAACATGATCTGTGGGGAAAAGTCTTCCTGGGTCTGCGCTCCCTGCTTTGAATCCTAGTGTCCGGGATTAAGATGATGGATGAGAGGATTTGCTGTATTTGCAGCAACCAGAGCAATATTGTGTTTAGGAAAGCAGATGAATTGGGATCTTCTGGAGCTCTGACACGCTGGGCTTGGCCTTTCCAGGGTGTGTGGGTGACAGTGCTCCTCCCATGGGTGTCAGGGCTCTGGTGGGCTCCCACAGCAAGCATGGAGAGGCACCTGTGGGAGACCAAGGCAGATTTTATCCTTGGAGGTGATGTTAGAGCATGGTACAAAAGTGTATTAATGGAAGTCAGCAACTTGGAGTGAGGATTTAGTCTTTAACTAATCCAAATTTTTTTTCCATATTTATTTTAGAAATAAAGTGTTTGGCTTTGTTTCTGGCACTGGCACTGTTCGTGCCCCAAGAGCCCTTGATTCTGCTCCTTCCCCTCTGCAGTAGAGTCTCCTCTGGCATTTCCCTTTGGAAAAAAGCCATGACAGGCTGCAGGTAAGAGAAGTTTGACTGATGTGATGTGCATTAGAAAACTCCTTGTCACACCTTTCCTTGCTGGTGGCGGTGTGGAGGTGAAGCCGTGGGTTTGTCTTCAGCTGTCCAAGGGCATTCTAACTTTACCAGGTGGCAACATGAAGTCCCCAGATGAAAGGTCTGGCTCCATATTCGCTGACAACAAAACACTTTGTCAAGGGAATGTCGTTTTTGGAAATTGGGGTTTATTTCCACTTCCTGACCTTTGAAATAGACAAGATAAAGACATGTCGAGACATATGAAAGAAGAACTTTCTCAGGTTTGCAGACGGGTGAAGTGGGGTTTAGATCTCAATTGCAGTAGCACTGATGTGCCGTTTTAGGGGATGACACTGTAGTGCTTCAGTAGTGGCCTTTCCTATTTCTGTTCCTTGAGGCAGGTTTTATTGGCAGTAATATTAATTACTAATTTGCAGCGGTGCCTGTCAGCAGCTGATCACAAACTTCTTTGCAAACATTATTTTCTACAGCTTGCTGCAGCAGAAAGAGACACGGAGGTGACCACTGGGCAGAGCTGCCTCCCAGGGGTTTAGGGAATTTTGCTTCATTGGGCTGTCCCACATCTCTGAACCCAAAACATGGACAAACTTGTGCAGACATCCAGGCAAGAGGAGTTACCAGGGTGCAGCAGTCAGCTGCTCTTTGCATCAGGCATTTAAGAGAAGCTCTGGAGAAATGAGTTTGAGCTGAGAAATACACAGCATTCCCGTAAAGGTGATCCACCCCTTGGAGCTGGCACTCTGTGTTTTCCTGCTGGCTCATTGACTTCTTGCCAAAAAAGGTTAAAAAGCAGGAGTTTTCTCTGGAATTCTGAAGTTGGGACTTAAAAATACTTCAAACACTTGGTTTAATAGACCTTCACATCAGCGTATTCCCAGTTCCACATAGCTCCCTAGTGACACGGGACCTTTTGTCAAGCACATATGAAATTAAGTGAAATAAAAATCATATTAAAAATTATTACCATCTAACAGCCATTAGTCTGCACATTGCTGTCACGTCTTGATGGATTTCTCACTTAGTTCAATGAATGTTCTAACGACAGTGATAAAATCACTCAGAAAAAATATAATAAACTGTTAACCCTTTATGCGGCTGCTTGTTTTTCAAAACCCTTTAAGAATTGTTCAGCAATAAGTTGCTCCCCAGGGTGCATGGCTGGAGAGGAAAACCTGCCACTGCCTGCCTTGGGTACGCTGGAGGGGATGAAAATCGTGTCCCCCTCTCCCTAGCAAGAGACATGATGTGGGGCTGGGGACTGTCCCAGTACAACGGCTGTAGTGGAGGAACCGGTGCCTGCATGGCATGTGGGCAAGCAGCGCTGGCTCAGCCTTGGGCAGGTGCTGGAGCAGTCAGGGCCCCCAGCTCTCATGAACTTTGAGATCTTTCTTGTGTGGGAACATGGCTGAGACCTCAGAGCAGGGTTGCATGATGAACCCAGCTCGTGTGGGAGGATGCAGTGCAGGTTAGTTATTGCTAATTACAAAATAGAGCTTAGACAGCCCAGTATTTTGGTGAGTGCTGCAAGGAGGGTGATGCTTTGCCTGCCTGCCCCTCGAGCCCAACAGCCAGAGATGAACATTCACCATGTGCTGCCTCCGGATCCAGGACTTGCAGGCAGCAGCACGGGCAGCATTGCCCAGGTAACTGCCAGAGGCGACACAGGAGCCCCAGCTGAGGACTCTGTTCCCCTTTGGGAGCGCTGCACAGGCTCCACCAAAATAATTCTACGGACCAGCAGCACATGACAACTACACAGCACCACTCATGTCCTCCCCGGGGCTGATTTAGTACAAAGCAGGAGGATTGCAAACCTGTCAGCAGTATTTGAAGGGAGCTGTGCGTGTGAACAGCTTAACGAAGCAGGAGAGCGGATGCTCTGCTCTGGCAGGAGCAATGAAATCTCATGGGAGGGTTTCGGCTCCTGCCACGGAGGATAAGAACCAAGCACAGCTCATGCAGGGACACCAGCTCCAAGCTCCTGCTGTAGGCTCCAGGTGCCATCATTACATATGGGGGTGCAGGAGAAAGGGACGCTGTTGTCACACATTTCAAGCAGTGAATTCAGGGCAGGTGCTTCCAAAGCAGAGCAGCAACACTCCCACTCCACTGTCCTCCTCCTCCCAGCTTGCGCCCAGCATATCACAGTGCTGGGGACAAGTGGCTCAGTTTCCCTGACAGATCCGAGGGTGACAGAGGCTCAGCCTGATGCAATGGGGGCATAGGGAGCACTGGGGGACTTCCCAAGGCACACATGACAGCGGGGAGATGGTGTCTTTGGGTGCTCAAGCTTGGAGGAGCAGCTGTGGAAGTACAACATGGCTCCCTAAGAAGGGCATCTGCAGCAGGTTATTAACATAGAGCTACTTAACAGGCAATCAGCATGGCCTTGTTAATAAAATACATCCATTTGAATCACATGAATTACGCTGTGTGCTGCTGGAGTTCTGTGGCTAATAGCAGCCTCGGCAACCTGGCATCACAAGGTTTGTTATGTCCTGCAAACTTAATACATGCTTACTTGTACAGAAAATAGCTGGTAAGAAAGTAAAAGACAGACTGCAGGAGCAGACGCTGCAACATAATAAACTCAGCTGGCACTTTCCCTGAGTTGTATTTAGCCTACCATGTTTTGTGGAAGCCTGGCTGTGGGCCAGCACGTGCAAGCACTAGTGCACGTGGATGTGCCCAGCACTTGCACAAGCAGCAGTGGGACCTTCATGCTGCTTGCAGGCAGCGTTGGCTGTTGCCACGATGACTCCTCTCTGCTGGTGTTGCCTTTCAGGATCCATTTGACACAGAACAGAGGCCAATGGCTTAGCCCCAGCATCAAACCTTCCTGCTCTGAGCAGCTTTAAACCCAGGCAGAAGAAGGGTGCTCAGCCCTGAGCACCCAGCAAGCGCTGTCGAGGATATTTCTGGCTGTGGGGAGCCGGGCGGGAAGCGAACATGTTTTTGTGAGTGTTGTCACTCAGCAAATTGTTCTGTGAGACACCTGATTGCGGTATTAGAAAGACAGATTGATGTTCTCAGGAAGATCAATGAATTCGCTAGGCTTTCTGATGACACACAGCTTGCCTCCCTCTCAGCACAAGTGACAGCCTGACGTTTCACCACTCGGCTCCCATGGAAGACACACCAACACCGGTGCTTCACCTGCACCTACGGGCACCCTCAGCCAGGGGCCACCTGCTTGGGACCCCAGCAGCAGGGCACTGCGGAATGGTGCTGGTGGTAGGACAGAGCTCGTAGAAAAACAACAAAAATTAGCAGCAACTGAAGGGAATAAGAGAGAGAAAAAAAATAATTTCTGGGCAAACTGCATTAGGAAGACAGCAAGTACTGGGGCACGGCAGCAGCCAGCCTATTAAATGGGCACAGTGGAGCATCACAGCACTGTAAGGGGCTGCAAGGTGTGAACCCTTCCTGAAACTATCAAGAGAGAAAACACATGGGAAGTCTGAGAGAAGAGATGGTGGTTTCCTTGTGGTACCTCAGGGGACATGGGTGAGGCCCCTCAGGCTGGGACCTGGTAGACGTCAGTACACCCCATTCAGCCAGATGGGCTCTGGGTGCAGCTCCCACTGTCCAGCAGCCTGTTGCCCTCCAACCTCTGTGGCATGGGCTTGCCTGCCTGCCCACCCGCCTGCCCGCCCGCCTGCTCACCCACCCGTGGTGGCTGGCAGGGGGGCAGCCTCACTGCCGGCACCGGTAACGTGGAGGTTATGTCTGCTGCTGTGGCAGTGCGGCCATGGCAGAGCGGTGGTGCTTGGAAGGAGCTCAGTGGTGGAAGAGCCAGGTGCTAAATGGGAAATCCGATTGTTCATCCTTTGTTTTGCTCCTTCCATGCCGAGAGTGAATTAAGTCAAAGCCAATTCTGAGGAAAAGCAGATCTCTCCTACCATCCATCACGGACGAGAGCACGGCTGGGCAGATCTACAAGCCTCTGAAGGCCTGTGCGGGGATGTTGTCCCAAATCTCATCTCCATGGCTCATGGTGATTGATCTCAGCTATTCAGATCTGTGGAGCTCAATGATTTCTCTCCCCTAACCTCTACCTGGTTCCTGGCTGTATTTTATATGGAAAAGATTCTTGTAGGATGGTTACATTTTAAAAATCAACTTAATCTGGTCTGAAATAACATGACTCAATCCATTCGCTGTCTGTGGCTCAAATGCGTATGTCAGAGCGGCCCCTGGTTACCCCACGCTCCCAGGAAGTTTGCTTTATGGGCTTACATTGCATTTTGGGGAAACTCAAAGGGTGATTCTGGGCCCCCGATTTCTGGGAAGGAAGGTGCTCTGTGTCACCAGGCAGGCAGCACTGGAAGAGGCAACACAAATGATCAAACTGGAGGTCACATCCTGGCTTCCCTCCAGATGTTCTTCCAGCTGAGCAGCAATAATAACCACAGCTTACCTGCTGCTGCTGGCCTGTGGAACAAAGGCCATCTGAAGTCCTGGTTGAGCTGCTGGGCTGAAAGACCTCTGCTTTATACACCCTCACATTTGCAGGACATTAACTAGCTGTCTTCCTGAGTTGGGGACATTCATTGTCATTTTTATGCAAAGAATTATAGACATGTAAGACTAGAACCGACCTCAAAAGATCACCTGATCTGTCTCTCTACAGTTAGGCAGAATCACATATTCCTGGATGATTCCTTGCAGATGTTTCTCTAACCAGTCTGTAAACCCCTCCAGTGACTGTCCATAGCCTATTATCTGCTCTAGGGTGTAGAGGAATGAAGCTGGGTTACTTAACATTGATAATATACAGCTGTGGGCTGGCTTCAGGGGCTATGGGTTGGCTGATGTGGATAAGGTGCAGCTGTGGCTGGTTGCTGCTAAGTGGTTAAATAGCTCTGAGGGGTATGGAAGAGGAGGATTGGGGGTGCTCTGGAAGTAGTGGGTGGGGTGAGAGAGTGCCCTGGAGGTGGGTGAGACAAGGAGAAGGATGCAGCAGAGTCAAAAAGCAGGGAGGGCTGGCCTGAAGAGTATGAAGAGACAGCACAAACAGTAGATGAACTGTTGAAGCCTTGTGGGGGATTGGTGGCTGTGCTGGGGTGAGGTGTGTTAACTACTTATTGAAGTTAACCTGGTATGGGATGGTAAAAGCCTTGTTGCAGCTGGCTAGATTTGATAGTGCTGTGACACTAGGTATAACTTGCTTATGGGTTGAAATTGCTGGCTTATCTCACTAGATTTTCCTTCCTGTGAAGTTGGCACATTTCTGTCCTTCCTGTTATACAAGAAAAAAGGACAACTATCCCTTTTTGTCTCAAACTTTTGTGTACTCAAAGGCTTTAATTGGGAGAGCTTCTCTGCTGTACACTAAATAGTTCCAGCCCTGCCAGTTTTTCATTGTGCATTGCACTTTCTAAACCTGCTGGTTTTGTGTTGCCCCTGGACTCTTTTCTATTTTCTGCTTCCCTCTAAAAAGGAAAGCTGAGACCTTTCCTGCAAGGATTAAAGCTGAATTTTCTTTCAGGCTAGAAATGTGGAATATGTTCTCCCTGCATCTTAGCATAGGATCTGTAACACAGCATCACATTCCTGACAGCTGCAGTGGTTGTTGCAAACCCTGGATCCTCCCCATCTTCTGCTGACTCAAGCAGCAATCCACTCTCCGCATTTGTGTTTGATTTTTCTTCTTCCATGTAGAACTACTCTGTTTGTCTTTACTGAATTGCACCTAATTGGTTTCAGAGTATGGCTGAACACATGCAGATTATTTTAAATTCTACTCTTACTTCTGAAATGCTCGCAAACCTCCTTGCTTTGTCACTTGTAGGTTCTGGTTCAGATGAAAGGCTGGGCAGCAGGAGTGCTTGTGCAGCCCTGCAGGCTGCTCCCAAGGGGCTCCTCAGGCTGACACCGGGCAGATGACACCTATTCCATAAGCACAGGGCATGTGGATTGGAGATGCTGTCTGCAGAGCGGCAGTGGGACAATACAACTGCAAACACCAGTGCTGGCTGTGCAGCAGTGCTGTGGGAGTGGCAGGGATGCAGTGGATGCAGCAGATGCAAGGATGCAGCATCACTTGCCTTGGGAGAGGCTTCCCAGTTCAAACCTAGGGGTAGCCTGGCCGGGGAAAGGCAGAGAGAAGGGGAAGAATGGGCTCCAAGCATATTGCTGGTGTAAATTAAATCAGCCTGTTACTGCTGCCTATAAAGAGGTCTGTGTAACTGCAAGTGCACCACTCCAGAGACAACTGCAGGGAGTTTTATCATTGTAAACCAAAGAGGATGTCCTGTTTAGTGTAAGAGGTTTTAGAGGATAGGTTACAGCTGGGTAATGAAAGCCAAAGGACACAGAAACAAGGCAGTTTATGCCCTTCCTCCCTGTTTAGTGAATGTGTGTGTATGTGTCTTTTTTTTTTTGTTGTTTTTTACAACTGTGTGTTGGGGAGCATTACCTGTTACTAAGCAAGAGGGAATCGGGTGGGACTGCCAGCCTCATTCTCCAAGTAGTGTGTACAATACTTTTAAACAGTACGTAAATTAGACTCCTGCATCCTAACAAAGTGTTCAACATGCATTAGAGAGCATGACTATTTAATGGGCAGAACATAATGGAGGAGGGGTCCCACCCACCCTGCAGTAGTGAGCTGGTCCTGGCTGCCAAATTCTTCCCCTGGCTACAGCATCTCCATTGTGGGCATCCACGTGGCCTGAGCCCCAGGGCCTCAGTGCTGTAGCCTGTGGGTCCAAGTGTTGCTGCTGGCCTTCCCAGGGAGAAGCTCCCCTAAGGGGGCACAGGCTGATGGACCACTCAGCCAGAGCCTGTCCCCACAGCAAACTGCGCCCTGGGCACATGGAGAGCCTTGCTGCCAGTGCTGGCCGCTCCATGCACACTCTGAGCAGAGCGGTGTCTCCTCCCTGCAGGACTGTGATCTCCAAGGTGTCCCAGGGAGCTGGCAGAAGAAGGACCCACGTCAGTCCAGGACCTGCTGTTGCCACAGCATGGGGAGTAACGTTGCAGCACAACCCCCGTGAAAAGCAGGAACTGGAAGCATTAGCTATGCCCAAACTCTGCTAAATGACCTGGCAAACAGTTCCTTCCCCTCCCTCTTTATGCCTGAACACATCTTATTTGTAAATGGGAAAGTTTCCTCCTAATGAATTTGCCACAAAAAGGAGAAAAATGGCCATGGCCTCAACGCAGACAAAACTGCAAATCTGATCGTGGCAATTAAGCAGACACAAGAGATGGGAAATCTGCGGGCATCCCGGAGAGAAAGGGTTAAATTGCCATGGAAACAACCATGCATTATTTACATGGCCTAATGAATAAAACATTTAAGTAGTAAGCTAATAAATTTCAGAACACAAAGCAAAGTAAGCTATGATTTAAATATATGCCTCTGATGAATATAACTTGAGTTATAGAGCTGAAGCAGTGGGAGACCCAGCTCAGTTTTACACCCTCATCTCACTAACATGAAGGTATATCTTATTTTTAATAAATGATTTTTCCAACGAGCACACAAATTGGCATGAAATTCTCTCCTGTCAGGCTTCCTGAAGCCTTTTCTAATAGCTTTTCTTGTGAATTTCTGTTGAGGTAGGAATGCTTTTGTTTTGGTTTTTTCCCCCTCCTGCACATTATGCCAGATTTCAGAGCAGGATAACATTAGCAATCAATTTGTTAAACTGTTAGCAGAACATATGTCAGAAGGTTTCAAACAGACCCAGACTGAAAGATGTGTTGTTTATTGTGTATTGTATATACGTGCAATCCATATGGCTCCAAGTGCAGGATCCCTTTGTTTTCCACCACCCACTGCAGATTTCCATGCACGTTCTCCGTGTGGAGTGGGAGCCAGGTTGGGGAGAGCGGGTTGATCGGGGACACCACATTGCCTCATGGGAGCTTGTCCCAGGGGCACTGGTGCTGGCAGCGCTCTGGTGGGAAGGTATTTGGCAGCCCAGGAGGGCTCCTTGCACGCCAGCCGGGGCCACCGTGCTGCATTTTGGGCCACCACAGCAGCACAGCCTGCTGAGAGCCATGCCGAGTTTCTGTCTGACCTGGGCTTTGCCGGCTGCTGAACAAACCGTTTGCATTGGGAGAGGAGTTTGTGCGGTGCCCTGGGTAAGGGGAGGCTGCCCCAAACTTGTATTTGGAGCGTCCCTCTCACATTCCCACTGCTTAAATGGTCATGAGAAGTCGTCTGGTACGTACGATGGGGAATACCGCGTGTGCGAGGGGGATTGATTGGACTGAGTTAGCCCACCCATCGCTGTTTGATTTCCATGCAAACCTCTGATTTGCACAAGACGAACAGCAACAGCTTTCCAGCCGCCGGAGCTGTTTCCACCTGAGCTTTCTGCACTCAGCCACACTGACGGCAGCGGGGCCAGGGAGTGGCGGGTGGAAGACGGGGCCTGGCAGTTCCGTGTCAGCTGAGTGCTCAGCCCAGCCCCGAGCGAGGGAGGGAACCCCACGGCTCCGCTCACAGGGGGTGACAGCGTGGCTGCGGCTGCCCCGGCCGTGGGGCGCCTGCACAGCCACTGCCCTGGGCTGGGAGCTGGGAGGTTGTTCTCGGGGATGCTGGGGCTCGGCCGCAGGCAAGTGGGACGCTTTTATTACCCATACCATTTTCTTACCATGGACAGGTTGAAAATCTGCTGTTGCTATTTTTAGAAGGATGATATCTATCAGTTTCTGTAGCAGATTGCTGGCCACAAAGATAGATGAAACAACAGCTGGTGCTTCTGAGAGAGATCAGGACAGCGGAATGGCTGCTGCGTGCTGAGCCCACACACCTTAGTTGTCAGCGGCCGATTTGAATGCAGGAGCTCAGCGAACCCAAGAGCTCTGCAGCTGCACCAGAGTGCTCAGTTTGCTGGGGACCCTCCCAGCTGCACCAACGCAGGCATCTGAGCTTGACCAGGGTGCCCCAGCCGCTCACTGGGGGCTGGACAGCTCTCCTTCACCCTCTGTCCCCTCGTTGGCAGCTCCACAGCCCCCATCGTTCTGGCTACTTAATTAACTGCTGCAACACTGTGTGGGAACCCTTGCCTAATCGGCCATCCCAGCAGCTATCGTTAAGTCATCCATTTGAGCCGTTGCTGGAGGCTCCATGGTGCCAGGCTCTCCACAGAGCTCCCAACCACCCTGATTGATTGCTGCTGCAAGCCAGGTCACCAGTGACCTTCAGCACAGCACAGGTCTCCCCTTCCTCCCAGCTTTAGCTTTCCTGGCCTGTACCTGAGCAATTAGTCTCTTCTGCAGCTACGATAGCATAAGCCTTGTCATGTGATGGACTAATTTCTGCAGTCAGTCAACAGACTTGCCCTCCACCAGTTAGTTGCCGATGTTTTTATGACTCTTTTTGCTTGGGAAGATCTCGGCATCTGACCACAGCCAGCCTTGGGAAGCTGGAAAAGTCCAGAGGATGAGAGGGTCCTGGACAAATGGGGTACAAAAGTTTTCTTGGCTTCAGTCTAAAAGTTTGCTTTGATCCCACTTGTTTTGAGTTGAGTTTTACTTAAAAAGAATAATTTAAGCTTGAATTATGAAGTATTTACTTAAATTAAATTTTGAATGGTGTACATCTTTGCAGAAATGCCATTTCTATTCCTAAAAAGTGAAGCCTGCAGGGAGAGGTCTTAAACCAAATGGCTTTGTTGGCAAAGCAGATAAGCTTCAAAGACATGGCTTCTTTATCAGGTCAATATGTGCCCAAAAGCAAGTTCACTTTTACCAACAAGCCAGCTAGTTAATAAAAGATAGGTTATCCTTTGCCTTGATCATCAGGACCATGACATTTTTGGTTCAGAGAGAATTATTTTCTGGAGAATTCCTGGAGTTAAAAAAAAAAAGAATGAAGGATCACATCGCCTACTTGTAGACAGGAGATGTGGTGGGGGAAGAAACCAGATAAATTGTGTTGTCTAAACAATTTTTTATGAATTATCCAGTCAACTGTAATGAAAACATATGGACAAAAATCTCAAGAAACTCCTCAAATGTTTTAAAATTTGAGTAATGCTGATATTGATTGGGTGTATTTTACACAGCCTGGCTAAATGATGTGGCAGTGGCAGGAAAGGGCACTTAAAAGAATTGGGAAGGCACAAATTTCAGTGTGTTTTTTACATACCAGAAATTGTTTTGATCAAGCTTATATTTCTGAGTATGCAAAGTTATTTATGCTTTTTTTCAAAGTGAAGGACTTGCTTTGAAGGTGGTTAAGAAAGTCAAGAATTCCTCTTAAAAGATAATTTTTAGTTATATTATGCCTATACTTAAAGGTTGCCACACAGTATTCCTGCAAAGATTTATTTTTTGTTGTTCAAATAGTCTTTTCTTTTTTTTTGTTTTGTTTTGTTTTTAAAACCCTGAAGGAAATTCACTGAACAGTGAGTTGACTAAGACTGAAAACAAATGTATTTACATTGAAATTACAGATCTTGATGTTGAGGGTTCTCTACTACCATAAAAATATATAGATTTATATTTTATGTGCTTTTAATAATAATAGAAAAGCTATGCTCTGAAAGGAAAATGGAAGAGTCTCAGCGTTCCAGCAAAACCAATGAGCTGTTTTCACTGTATAGGGAAGTTTCAACATGTTTTGTTTTGTTCTGATTTTGAGGAAAGAATGGGAACCATCAGAATTTCCTCCAACAATGGAGGAATCTGAGTCCTGCCAACAGGCAGCATCCTTTCAGTGGATTTTGTCCTGAAGAGCAGGGATGGGATGGGGACCTGCCCCTGCCCTGCAGCCTCCCCGCCACACTGGGGACCCCAGTGCCGAGCCCCCTCCTCCTCTGCCCTCGTCCCACACCAGGACCATCACTCCTTGGTGGCGAGCCGCATCGTGCAGCCTGTCATGGAGGAGCGGAGACAGGAGAGCTGCTGGCGGCCACGCTGGCACTTCTCCCACCCTGCTCCCCCTCTCTCTTCCCATTAATACCACCACAAATTAAATGACAGTGATGCAAATGTGGAGCACGGCGTGGGGAACGCTGTTGACTGCATAATGGCCGTCATTGCTGCCTGCATCCCGTCACTCTCCTCCAGGTAATTAATTGCCCTGTAAAGTGCTTTGAGATACAGTGTATGAAAAATGCTATATAAAAAAGACTGATACAATAGAGCTGTTGGTATTTAAAGCGGTAAAAACCAAGATAGGAAGACTGTTGGCAAATACATTTTTAGTCACTCTTTAAATTAGAAAGGTCCATCAATGAAAACTCGGGCAATTCATTACCCCCTCGCTGAGGCAGTGCTATGTTTAAGGTACACGCATATACAGGCCAGAATCATAATTTCCATATGAACTAGTTATTTATAACTGCTGACAGGAGAAATTATGTGAAATAAACATAAGTTATAGTTATTCCAGGAAAAGCCATCAAAATGAAAACTAATAAGGATTTCTTTCAGCTAAAAAGGTGTCAGTTTGTTAGAAACCAATGGGCAATGTTAATGCATCTGACAGAATTATTAATATCTTTTCAAACAATGTTATTGTTTATAAGCTGTCCACGTCGCTGGACCAGGGACCATCACTATGGTGGTGGTGATGCAATGGAAAACACCTAGGGCTTGACTCATCCAGTGACTTTTTTCTTCTTTAAATTGGAAACTCCCATTTTTTACAGCAAACACTAAAAGCAACCCCAAAGACATAACAGGCGTGAAGTGCAGGACAAGGTCTGGTATGGAGGGGTCTAGAGGTTCAGGAAACATCATGTTGGCACGAGGATGTTACCTGTGCTGCCACCCCTGTGAGCCCAGCTCGGCTTCAACTCCATCCCGTCCCCACCCCAGAGTGCCATGGCTCCTGATGGGCACTTTCCGCTCCGAGGAGATGCCTGGGGCTGTCGGGATCCTGTATGGTGCTACCGGGGATAAAGCCAGGCAGCCCGCAGGGGAGACTGCCCTGGCTGTTGATGAGCTGAAGACCAGACCCCAGTCCCAGAGCCCCCCAGGTGGGACAAGGCACTTCAGTGCAGCACTGATGTTTCCCTCCTGCTGAAGTGGCAGCACAAGCCACCGCCGGGTGCTGCTGGGTGGTGACAGTGACACCATTTCATCAGGGTTTGCACTCAAATCACTTACCACAATCACTGGTTTGCATGTGAACCGCTGAAGTTGTTCTCTTGGTAAATCCCATTTTTTATTGACAAATGTTTTATTTTCCACAGGAATTGTCTTACAACATAATAATTTCCATTGTAGAACATGAAAGTAAATACTGGGATCAGTCCTTGTGTAGGACAGACTGGGCACTGTATGCCACGAAGACGGCATGAGCCGAGCAGGGCAGCACCTGGAAGCAGAGAGCCTTCAAACCCTTCATGACAGCAGTAACTGTGGGAGCTCGGAGTGACTCATCTTCTTTTTTCCTTAACTGTTCGCAAGAACGCTTCAGACTTCCAGTGACACGCACTGCATCACTGTTTAAAACATGCCTGCAAAGGCTTCCGGGAGCTTTTCATTTGCTGCTTTTGCAGTTCAAGGGCTCTCACCTGCACTTCATATTATTTCGTATTGCCACAAAATTGGAGAGAACAATTTCAAATCTGAAAGAGAGATGAGCAAACAAGGGATCCCCAATCCAGCACCATATTTCTACCTATAATACAGGGATGGCCAAACTATAGAGAAGCAGAGCCACCCACAACAAGGGGCAGTTTGTCTTTCTCAGCACATGAGTTCCCATCTGGTGTTTGGGCAGGCAGTGACGGTCTGGTCACATTTCAGGGCTCTTCTGGATGTGGCTCCCTCCTCGCCTCTCAAAGCCGAAAGTCGGCAGAGCTCCCATGGCCACAGTGCTCCCTGGGAGGGGCATGGGCAGCCACCCCGCGTGTGCAGTGGCCATGGCACCTGCGTAGAGGGGTTGCAGCTTGTGGTGCCGGGACCGCTGCTGGTGTCACCCACACCAGGCTCCTTTCCCATGGCCCAGCAAGGCTGGCTGAGTGGGAAGCAGGCAAGCCCAGCTGGGACAGCCTGGTTCAGCAAGAAGGACCCCAACAGACTCATATTTTAGCCCTAATTTGGGATCTGTTCTCACACTGTTAGGTCTTTGTCACGATGCTGCTATTCAAGGTATCCCCTTGGATCATCACATAGGCAGCTCGCTTGGCTTATCTGATGCTGCTCTCAGTCGGTTCAAATCTTATTTATCAAATAGACAGCATTTTGTTTCGATGGGTGATTTTTCATCTTCCATTAGTGAAGTTGTTTCCAAGGTTCCCCAGGGCTCTATATTGGGCCCGTTGTTATTTTGTGTTTATATGCTGCCACTGGGTTATATTATTCATCAGCATGGAGTAGCTTTCCATTTCTATGCAGATGATTCTCAAATTTATTTGTCTGCTAAACCTCGCGCTGTCTCAGCTGTCTCTGCACTATCAGCCTGTCTCTCTGACATCACAAGATAGATGTGGCAAAACTTTTTGCCGTTAAATTCAGACAGAAGAGGTGAGGCCTGCCTCGACGCCAGCATTTTATTTCCTGGGATGACACTTGCAATACGATCACTACCAGGATTTCATCGTCGTGTCCCCACTCGTGCACTCCTGCTTTACCCTGCTGCTCCATACTTGATTTGTTGCCATGCACCACATTCGACACTTGCCTCTGTCGGCAGCATGATTTGTAGCTGCCATTGGTATCGCCGTTCCGATGCATATTAAGGCAGTGGGGCTGGGGAACAACCTCCCCACCTTTCGCTTGCTGCCAGCCCCCAGCCTGCAAAAGCCTTTATTTGCAAATCCTGTGCAGAAGGGTCATGTCCATCTTCCAGATCTGCAAGGATGCGCATTGATGTCAGCCAAGTGAAATGTTTTTAGAAATGTTTCTAACTTTTTAAATGTTTATGATCCAGTAGCATTTAAAAAACATATCTGCAGGTATGAGCCTGAGGTAGCACCATGCGTGTTCTTCCCCCAGATACCCAGCTTGGAGCGTTTCTCCAGTAAGAGACAATAGACAGTCCTGAACCACCACTGAGGAGCAATGCTGGATCCCTCTGCATGGACCACGACATCTCCCCACCTCCTCCCAGAGGGCTGATGGCAGCGGGGAAGCACGTGTCCTGCTGGCCATGAACCACGTAGTGCTCACCCTGAGTTATCACAGGGTTTGCATGATCATGAAAGTTTTGTGGTCATCTGTATTAGAGCTAAACTAGGTTAAAACATACCCATGACAGAATGAAAGATAGTTTCAGAGCAGGCTTCTGATTTCAGCAGCTGTTGGTAGGAGAAGGAGCTGCTCAGAGACCCTCACCAGGCTCCTGGGGCTGGCCTGGGCAGCAGGGCTTGGAGGGGGACACCCCAAGGTGCTCCCCCTTAGCAGGGCTGCTGGGGTGGAAGAGTTTCTGCCTATTGACGTCAATGCAAGGCTTGGATCATGTGGAGGATGAGAGGAGCTTGACGGATGCCCACCAGGAATTACAACCCGATTAGTGTCCTCTTTCACTTGTCTGGGTTTGTTCCTTTCCACAGCAGCGTGCTGGCACCGCACGGTGCAGCCTCTGCCAGCGCTTGGCGTCCCCTGAGCTCATTCTCCTGTTTGTGATCTTCCCGAGCAACCCTGGCTTTCGCTTTTCAGTGTGTTGCCCGCATCTTTAAAAAGTCCTTCAAAAACAGTCAATTTGTTTCTATAAGGATGAACCAACTAGTTCTCACAGAGACATCAAATAAATCTACTTCATACATTATTTGTTAACTTCATCAAATAAAGTACAATTTTATGGCTTAAATGTCAATCTCCACAGCTCATTGAGTTCTTTAAAACGGCAGAGAGACTTGCCTGTTTACAGAAGCAAAAATTAGGCAGGCAGCTTTCAGCTAGTGCAGGGAACCCGTTGGTTCTTGTACTGGGAAGAATCATAAAATATATTCAATGTGGAGAGTGTGCAATTTGACAAAGACAATTTGATTTGTCCATGGCTTTTAAAATATTCATACCACTTTGATGGACTATAGTTTTATAAATATGGATTACCATTAACTGGCACAGGCAGTCGCTGCCTACAGATAGTGTTCCGTGAGGCTTGTTCGGAATGAAGGCCTCCAATAAAAAAAATCATTATCTCTGCCTAAAAACCCTAATCAGTAATGTTTGGTTCATTTGCAGCTCAGAGGTCAGTAATTCACTTTAAGTGCTTATGTGTTTGTGTCGTTTGGGAGGAAAAGGATTTCGTAGTTTTACTCCTCGGATCTAGAGACGGCTCCTGCAGCCGGGGCAGGCGCTGCCGATGGAGTGGCCAGCAGGCACGGGGAAGCTGAGCGGCACCAGCCCCGAGACAGCCTGATGGCAGGAGCAGCCACGCTGGGCACAGAGCCGCCTGGCAGAGCCAGCGCTGCCCAGGCTCTCGCCAAGCAAACAAACTGCCACAGGGACACACGGGGTAACAGCAAGCCCCTGCCCTGCGTGAGACAACGGACTGTGGCTTGAATTCAGTGAAATGCCTGGAATGCTCCAAAACCCTCCTCCCTGTGGTGCTTTGCAGTGGCACCTGTGAGCTGCAACTAACCCGGTTAGCAGGGTGAGCACATGCCAGGAGGGTCCAGGCCCCCTCAGAGGGAAACGTGGGCGGCCCACAACACACTGCGGCACTGGTAGGAGCGAAGAGGTCTCTCGCACATGGTTAGCTGAGATGGCAACAGAGCTCCCCCAGCACCCTGGGCGTTCTGGCCGTGGCAGGAGGCTGCTGGAAGAGCTGTGCTCGCTGTTCAGCATCGTGCGTGCTCAGCCAGTGCTGGATTCACAAAGGGACGGGGACTCAGACAAGAGCATCTTCACCAGTAAGGCCAAGTGGGCCATCAAGAAGAACATGCAGCAAGATTTAACTGCTGCATCTGTCAGAAAATCTGTCAGTTATTTTTTTAAGATAAATAAAAACTAAGAAGCTGGTAATAAACCAAATAAAAAGTAAAGAGTTGAAATCCAGGGAAAACAATAAGATTTGATGTTGCTTTTGTTGGCTTCAGATCCAGACTGGAGTCTGAGAGTACAAGCAATGAGCATGTTACACACGACTTCAGGCTTGTTGAAGTGATAAACCAATAAGTAGCTTGTTCTTGAGATAAAATACTTTATATATAGTATATACACATAGACAAGCATACACAGGAGAGTGCTGGTGAGTCTAGCATGCAGCCCGAGAATCTGAATTAGCAAAGTGCTTTGAGTTTCTAACAGTAATTCAACTTCTGAAGTAGCTTCAGTTTCCAGCCCAAAAGTTTATTCAAGTTAAGAAAACACATCCTCAGATTTAAAAGAGTATTGCACCACTGTCAATTTTCAGACGTTGCCATCAGGAAAAAAAAATTACATTTCAGACTGACGAGCGACTAATCAAGGCAAGTGAAACGGTGCTGCAATAAATTACTCCACAGCGAAATAAACCACACAAACAGACCGATGATAATAAATGTAAATTATTTCTCTGAAGAAATTTTCTTGGTATATGAGTAATACGAACCATCAGGAAGGAGTCTTCCTTAACATTAATTACAGAAAATGACAAGTGAGCTGATGACTGCGAAGGCTCATTATCTGAGAACATATTCACAACTTTGCAATTTGCGCGAGATGTACTCGGGCTAAATTAATCTCCCTTCTTTGCATGAGCCTCTTCTAATTTTCATGTTATTAACAGGTTTGCAGTATCACTCAGTGCTTGTCACTCTAATCAGGTTTCGGCATGTTCGCAAAAGCGAAGTGTCATTTATAAGGATAAGCCCTCATAATGGCGCTCTCTTTCATGTGGAGAATTCTACAAGGTTGCTTTTAATAAGGTCCTTTAATCATCTCCCTTTGCTCAACTTTTGGCCCCTCTGTTTTTTCATTAAGAGTCATTAAAAGACTTTGAAGTTCATCAAGGATGAAAAATTCATGACATTGTTGCAGGAAAAAGGCCAAGGGATGGAGGGACACGACTGGGCAGGGGGACGGGGGCAGTTGGGAGATGGCCTCTTGCCAGGCTGCGGGACATCACTTCCAGACGAGCTGATGCTGAGCCCACCGGATCACCCTTGGGTGCTCCCCAAGTCCCAGCTCTCACAGGTGCTCCCAGGCTCCTCTTTGCAAACTGCGGCATATTCAGAGCTGGAGCTGGTGAGGGGCAGCTGCTCGTCCCAGCAGCCTGCAGGCAGCAGAGGCAGCAGCCCCCTCCCTCTGCTCCTGGGCCAAGCCAGGGATCGCTGCCAGCGGGGCCACACCGTGACACCTCTCACCAGCGGCTGATGATCGTCGGCATCCCTTCCTTGCCAGGCTGACCCAGCCCTCGGCATCGTCAGAGGGAGGATGCTGGCAGGAGGAACGGTTTGGGAGCAAATCGATATTGCTGTTAGAGCAGCAGCAGCAGCAGCAGCAGCAGCAGCAGAGGGAAGGCACGTGGTGCTTTAGAGGGGAGCGTTAATCAAAGGCGACATTTCTCTAGGTCTGCGGTATGGCTGGGCTGTTTGAGGTTAACCTTATTCTTCTTCTGTGATTTGATAACACTGGACTGGTGTTTATGCTGAAGCTTTTGAACACAATGGAAGGAGGGGGAGAACTTTATTAAATTTTTGAAATTCATTTAAACGGGGCTAGCATAATGAATTGCCAGATCTTGTGTGCACATTGTCCCCGGAAGCAACAATAATTTAGGTGGACATAAACCAATATGTAGATTAAAAATGTTTAAGCCAAGTGTCGTAAAATATATAAAAACATAAGGCAGAATTAACATATCAAAGTTTAGCATTATAAGTAATGACGGGTCAGATATAAGGTTATGTCTGCAAAATTGCATTTCAATATAATAAATCCATTCAAACTCTGTCCAGAGACACAAATTGAATCTATAGACAAAGCAACTGCAATCCATTGAATGTTATGAAGTATTCAAGTGAAAACAATGCATTTAGAAAAGGAAATTGAGTGTATTTTAAATATACAGGTGCTTGGAACTTCCATATAGCTTTATGCTCATACAGATTTGTATACACTGCATACACAACCTACTTTTGACAAAGTCCTCAAAATGATGAATTTCTGATGGAAGACTTGATATTGCAGCAGATCTGTTATGCACCGCTTATCCTGTAACACAAACCATTAATAATAATCACACTCCCCGCTGTACCAAGCTCTCTTGTTAGGGTTTCAAAGCTTTTGCAACTCCACACGCCCTGGAAGGATGCTGCTGCAGGTGAGGACCGCGAGGGCTGGCCCAGCCCCAGGGCACCCATGGTGCCGCTGTCCCTATACTCCCCAGCAGGTCCCCAGTTCTGCAGGCAGCCAGGCGCTCCCAGCCCCACACCCCAGGATCTCCATCCCCCACCTCTGTGCCAGCTCTGCAGAGCAGCTTTTTTCCTCCCTTGCTTTTCTGTAGCCAAACTTTCCCAAGTGCTGGACACTCGGTGCCTCCACCCTCCAGCTGGGACGGAGCCAGGGGGAGCGCGCTAATAAGCACGGCTGGAGCCCCGTGAGCCCTGGTGTCTTAGGAATATTTGAAAGAAATGCAGCCCTTCTCAAGCTGCATTAACACGCTGCTGAGAGTTATTAGCACTAGTAACACACGGCAAAAGGCAAGTGCAGTCACCGGGACCGGGAAGTGCCTGCCCCAGCTCCCACTCGCTCTGGCTGAGGGCAGGCAGAAGGCTGCCCATGCCCTTGCACCAGCCCTGCCCAGATGCCCACCCCATGGAGTGGGGTGGACATGGGTGACTCGTTTACACAAATCCTGGGCCCTGTGGGGACCGTAATGAGGCAGAGGTGCTGCCACAACATCTGGGAGCATCCCTGGCCACAGTGAAGAGGGTTACATGGTAAGCTTTTCCCTGCTCCTGCTGGTCTCCCTTGGGGCTTGCTGGGGATGCTGCCAGAGCCAAAAGGGGACCTGTGGCTTCAGGTCCCAGGTTGTTCATGCTTGGAGGTGGTGGGTCAGGCAGGGACCCCTCCCCACGGCTTCAGCAAGTCGAGGCAGGGGCTGGAGGAGCAGTGACTGGCAATCCCTGCTCCTGGACGTGGGAGAGCTTTGGCGGTGAGGCCTTGAT
Source organism: Falco biarmicus (assembly GCF_023638135.1). Lineage (NCBI taxonomy): Eukaryota > Metazoa > Chordata > Aves > Falconiformes > Falconidae > Falco > Falco biarmicus. The sequence continues at coordinate 2,523,097 of NC_079296.1, read as the reverse complement.
AGTGGAGATTAAAAGGTGCTTTTGGGAGCTGGTGTGGTGGGGAACGCATAGTTTAATAGACATGTTCATTTTTCAGCAGTGTGTTTTGCATGTAATAATGTCAGCACACTTCTCATTCTGGCAGAAATTCCACAGATAATTGGAAAGAAGTAAAAATGAAAACATTAGAATTTGCCATGTCATATGTTAACTTTTTATTATTGTATGATGCCAATGGTCCACTGACAGATGCTGTGTTATTAACATTTGATTAAAAATCACTTCAGGTCTAAAGCAGCCTGTTCAGAAGAGAACATCTTGACAAGCCTGGTGGTTTGTGATTGACAATTAATAACATTCTGCGTGTCACAACATAGATAGTGTGACTTATTGGTGGTGGTGTAATGCAACACTTTTCATCTGAGCTCTTCAAATTGGTACATAGAAATAGGAGAGAAAGAGTCTAATTCAGCTGGCTTTGATTACAAACAAAACAGAGCTAGAGACAGATCTGTCTGTCCCCTTCCCAGAGCAGACCGACAGACAGCATTCAGCAAGACAGACCCTCATCCCACCTGTCCCCTGCAAGAGACAGGGCTTTGCCATCTCGTTACACCACCAAACCTCTGTGCAAAACCTCAGTATTAAACTATGTGGTTACAGCAGTTAGTTGCGGCAGAAAACTACAAATCTGTTTGTTTAAAAAAAATTAGAAAGAAAACTATTTCATTTTTTTTAAGTATTAAAATAATTTGTAGCTGGAAAGATGATAGGTCAGTCCTCTGAGGTTTGGTTGGGGACCCTCTTAATTGCATGCTAATACAAATGAGATCTGACGTCTGTGTGTCAATAGTGAAATTCATTAAAAATATGTAAATTAACTTCTTTGGATAAGGTCTGGAATGTACTGTGTTAATTGCCTTTGCTCTAGCAAAGGTGAAATTCTGACAACTTTGATTGCACTCTGCCTACTTTGAAACAGAGCCTTTAGCAGCACTGACCACAGTTACATCTAGAGATACAAACGTTACTGCAGATCCAAGTGCTGCACCACAGTGAGCAGAAATACGGGTAGCTCTGGTTAGCAGCAGTCTAGACCTCTGCAAATCCAGCAAACCCTCTCCAAATGGGTCTTTGCCATCTTTGATTCATTATTTATTGAAACCCCCTTTCCCAAGCACTACAGGGCAATACGCCTTTTGCTCAGAGGCTGCAAAAAGCCACATCAACTTCCGCAGATAGAGAAGGACCAACATGCTGCCCATGCAAAGGTCCCCTGGCACCAAATGGGATGTAAAATGACATTTTAATAGCATTGGGGTTTTAGTGACTTGAGTTTTTGCTCCCAGAGGAGCAATTGAGGCGCAGCAGGGACTGTGCCCTTCTCCAGCTGTGCACCACCATCCTGGAGCACCAGCAGCTCCAACTCCATCCCCAAGCGCCACAGTGTCTGCCCGGTCTTGCCAACCTTCCCACCATGGGCACCATGCTCCACTCCTGCCCTCCACAAATGGGTGGCTGCCAGCCACATCACCCATGCCCAACTGCCACCCGGTCACCCCCGCACAAAGAGCCCCGTCGCCAGCATGCTGCTTCTCCCAGCTGTGCTTGGCCGGGCTTGCAGTACCGTATGGAGCACAGTTGCAGTTACATGCTGAAGCAATGCAAACACTTTCCCAGCCCTAATGCAGTAAGCAGGGGAAATAATTACAGATTTCCAAGGTTCAACAGGGAATACTTCTGAGAAATGCGTCCTCCACTGGGAGTTTCATAACCATTTAATCTAATTTTTCTTGATGTTTTGATCTTCCTTTTAAACAAGGCATTTGTCATTAGCTTTCAAGGAGACAAGTTGCTAATACATTACACTCTTAAAAGGCCCACAGTTAGTGTCAATGTCTTCTGATGGCTGTTCACTAACAGTACATGAAAGAATTGCCACTGTCAGTTCCTCTCCACTTGGCTGCAACAGCAATGGCAGCACAGTCCCCTCCCAGCAGTGCTGCTGGTCCAGGGCAGGGACAAGGTCTGAGCTCTGCCTCCTGCTCTCCACCCTTCCTATCCAGAATGCTTTTTGTGGTGCTTTTACCACCTGGCTTGTGCTTGGTTGATTCTGAGTGCTCTTGACCATTTCTAAGTGGACACAAAGCAAAGATTTACTAGGAAAAGGAAATGTGAGAATAAATTCCCTCACACAAAAGTCCTGTTCTCCCATCCAGCTCAAAAGGGTGAATTTCACCCCTAAACAGGACAAGAATCTCTGACTCCATCTCAGCTAAAGTCAGCCCTGTTTCCTAATTAGCTCCAATGAGGAGCACAGGGTGGACAGAGCCACAAGCTGCCAGAAGCAACCCAGAAATAGGAGAAGTGCCCAGGTGGGGCGTGCTGGGCTGGCCACTTGGCAGCACACCAGTCCCCAACACGGCAGCATCCTGCAGCCATCCCGTGGCCTGAGACAGCCTGAAGGAAACTGGATCAGTCATTGGGAAAAGGGATTTGAGGTTGGAGAGTGGGAGAAACAACCTGAAGCCAGACACATCCCCGGTGGGAGTGGGACAATCTGTTGCTTTGCTTCTTTTCCAAAAGGGCAGGGCTGCAAAGCCCCCAGGAAGGCAACACACGCAAAGACCCACTGCAGGCATTCGTGCCCCCAGCACGTTCTCGTGCTGCTTTCCAGGGGGACTTGGAAAACCAGTGGTGCACGCTGTGCCTTCTCTTTGGTGAGCCTGAGGAGACCCTGGGCCAGCCTGGGCAAAGCCAGGGCTGCCTGGACCCCAGCCCTGCTGTGGGGAGGCTGCACCTCGATTCTCAGCTTCCTCTGCTCTTTGGGAAGTGTGAACCAAACAGATGGAAAAAATATTTAACTTCTTGGGTGACATAACTTGCATATTAAATAATAATGAACCAATAAATTACAAGAAACTAAACAACCAGAAAAATATATTTGTGGAGTTTGGAGTATTTAGAAATGAATAAATCATTCATGATGTATAAACTCCATGTAGCTAAATGCATCATTTATTGAACTTTAGCACATTTCACAACATATCCACCTCTAACTAGCTGTTTTTAAGAGTAGGCTTGCATCTTCACAGAAGTGTCAGTTGATTAGTGGATTACAGAGATTAGCAGGAGTCATTCACTACAGCATCAATAACAGAAGCGGCACACCTGTGACCATTTTCAGTTTTAACATCTCCATAAAATCCCATGGGGCAGCATGCCCAGATTGCCCAGGCAGTTCCTGAGAGGGGACTGGACCAGACAGAGCCCGTGTCCCTCAGACACCCCTACTGCATGGAGCAGCCCAGGCAGAGCCACCCCTGCACCCCAGCAGCGAGAGACCACCAAGAGATGTAAAGTCCAGGGAGCTGCAACCGACGTCTACAGAGCTGTGACAACAGCACTCCATTAACTCGGATGGCTCCAAACCTCCCTGCTTGTTCCTCATCTCACAGCCTGGGCTCACTTTGAGCACCCCAAGACCCCTCTGCAGGATCTGGAGAGCACAAAGCATGTTTGAACATCAGATTCTTACGTAAGTGGTTAAGATGGATTTAAAAGTCTAATTTCAGGCTTCTCCGCTGAAGACCAGGAGCTGTGCTGCCTCCAAAGAGGCCGGCCAGAGGGTTTCTGCCGGCTTGCAGCTGCGCCCATGGAGGGGCTGCCCTTCGTTATGCATGATGCACAGGCAGTCACTCCTCTGACACGGTGTCATTTCTCTCTGGCTGCATGACTTTTTTTTGAACAAGATAATACTGAATAATGCATAACAGGTACATGTTTTTTGACAAAGAGTCATTCCACTAAAGTATTTTTTAATTAGGAGGCATCACAAACATTTCCAAGCACCCAGAAGCTGCTGGAATACCTAATGCCGAGGGAGGTGGCAGCTCACTGCCGGAAGGGAGGGCAGCAACCCCTGCAACCTCAGAAAAATCTACTATTCCTGTCTTTTAACACACATGGCTTCTCTTTCTATGCCTCCTGTTGACTTCTGAGTGTAGAAACCTAAAAGACTTCTGCCATCACCCTCACAGCAAACTTCACGCATGGACAATTCAGGCCACTCACACAGGCTGCGCTCGGAACTGGGAACTGCTGCTCGGATACATGATCCAGGAGGGAGGCAGATGTTCAGGAGGCAAAGACACATCTCTGCTGCTCTGCAGAAGACCAGGGTCTTTAGACAACCTTCACTGACCAAAGTCCTCTCTCTCTGGCATCTCGCCTCCCAACAGCACAAGTTGTGTCAGATTCCTGGCCAGGCTGGCTCACAGGAATGGAGCAGGCTGGCCTCCATCCCGTCGTACCCAGCCTGCGACAGCCACGGTGGCATTAATCATGGAGGAGCCCTAGCGGCTTGGTGCTCCTTGTTTTAAGCGCTGCACCTGTCATATGGTAATTAATGGGTGTGGGATTTCTTTTGACAGGAATTCAATGGCCTGGAACAGACTTTGTGCCAGTCTTTTGTGCCTCAGGCAAAGTGCTTACTAAGTAATTTTATGGATACCAAGCTCAAACATTTTACAATTAGCACTTTGTTTGCTTTAGTTTGTAAAAGGCAGAGCCTTACCTCTCCCATTGCGGCTGACAAACTTCAGCTCCAGAAAAGCTGTCTTTCCCCCAAAACGGTTTTCTCTGGTATTAACCCAGGAAGCAAGCTGGATCTGAGCAGCAAAAATTGCCGAAGATTCAGGGGGTGGCAAACGCCTCCTCCAGGCAAGGAAGAGACTTGTGGGCACCGGCTGCATCACACCTGAGGATGCTGCTAAGCCTCTCTGCTCCTGAAACATCAGGAAGCCACCCACAGAGACCCCAGGACAGCAGCGTGTGCAACAGGCAGCTTCCTGCATTAGGTTTGTGCATGTTGTCCACGAGCCCAGGGGGGAATCGCACCCAGTCCTGCAGGCAGCCAGGCACAGTGCCCATCCTAGTACTGGAGTGGCAATTGCATGGAGACCCTCCACAACCCCCTGGGAGCAGAGCCAGCAGCCTTCCTGAACCTCCTCCACCCTTCCACAATGGCACATCCCGCTGACCTCTGTGACCGATGGAAATTTAAAGATAAAACCAGGCACTGAACCAGGTCTGCCATCAGAAGTGACCAAGGGGCTTCCTGCACGTTGCCCACCAGCCAGCTGGATGGCTGCCGGAGACCTCACTGGGAACCTCCGAGCACCGAGAAGAGGGCAGGGTGCGCTCAGCAGAGAAATATCATACAGTAAACAGAATATTGTTTTATATGAAACCATTAAAAAGGTCCCTGAGGGCAGCCCTAAGTATATATTATATTTTACTCTGAACCCCTGTTTTGACTTGACTTTATAACAAAACCATGTTTTCTGTATTTAAGCAGATGCAGTAAAGGAAAGGTCGTGACTGGTGCTGACATGGAAATCTCATTTGGCTCATAGGTCCCCTTAGGGTCTTTATGCTGTGTGGTACTTTAAACATATTTCAAAGTACAACACTAAATGTCACTCTTTAATAGACAGAGGCATTCCAAGTGTTTCTTGAATTTCCTTGGAAAGTGCTTTCCTGAAGCCAAGGGCTCAGCGCTGTTTCGGTTTACACCCGCTGCAGTGGGGATGGCTCCATCGCAGCCAAGGAGCAGCACCGCTCCACTGAAAGCAGCATCTGAGAGCCCCGCTGCCCGCTGCCTTGGAGGTGATTAAGCCTGGTAGTGGCTTTTTGCAATAGCTGAGAATCAGGAAGAATTGCAGTAAAGAAAAGAGAACCCAAATCCCTTTGATTTACCATATTTTGAATTAATTTCCATCTTTCCCTTTTCTCATCCAATTCACACCCATCCAGCAGCTCTTTTGGGAACTTAAATAGTATTCTTTACTACTATTTTTTTAAGTGTTTAAGGTCTGACAGCCTGATCCCCAGTTCTGAAATCTCATGTAAGAGCAGTTAGACCTTATTCTGCTGCCAGGCTCAAGATGCAACGAAGATAAGTACCTAGCCAGATGGCTTGGAAATTTATTTTCAGAGAAAATTAGTTCAACAAAGAAGGAATTCACTGATGAGTCAGAGGGATTGACATTGGTCAGGAAGACCTGAACTCAGTGAATAATTTCTGCCTTAAAAAACAGCTAAAGTACTGAAAAAATTTACTTTATTTTGACAGTTAAATTGAACTTTGAAAATGGACATTTTTGTTACGGTTTATCCTACAACAGGGAGAGACAGACACATTCTGTAAATCCTCAGAGACCCAACAGCTCCTGCTCAGCCAAATGCAGCATTCTGGGCTGATCCTAAACAAAGGGTCTGTTTCCCATTTTTGCTTCAGTGCAACCAAGACTAGTATTTCCAGTTCTTCAGTTCCATCAAGGAAAAATCAAGAGAAGCCCAGTGGCTCCAGCTTTGACTCATGGCAAGAGCTATCAGCTACAGCAGTTTTGCAAACAGCCTGGACGGGGATCAACAGGTTCCTCTCCATGGCTCTCTGCAGGGTGAGGATTTACAGTCACTTTATGCTGTGTGTACCATATGCAAGCTTATTTTTCTCTTAGCTGCTATAAAAATTAAAGATTTAGGTATATACTGCAAAAGGTACTACCAATTTTATGTACTAGCATTTCTCTCCTATGATCAGGGTATAAATCCAGCTTTTCCAGCATGTCTATAAATTACTCTGTATCAACAGGGCAGCTGCAGGTCAACTAAGCAAAGCCAGATAAACCTTTTATAACTTCTTGCTGTGGGTATCATTATCAAACTTCTCACACACTTCAGGACCACTTTGTCATCTGTCCTCATAATCAAACATCTTCTCCATAGTTGTTGGAAAGGTCTCTTTGAATAACCTTTTCTTACTTCTGATTATTTACCAGCGCTTTTTAGCTAATTGGTGGCAGCCTGGGTGGCAATTGATTCTGCCGGAGCCATGTGCTGGCTGCTCAGCACTGAGGTGACGCTCAGTCACTTGGAGCTTTAAAAGCACTTCTGGAGTTTTGTCTGTTAATTCTGTCCTCTCAAGAGAGAGGCAGCAGTTGCTTGCACACACACAGGATGTGGGTTATTGCTGTCACGGTGCCACCAGAGTTGTCCAAGTTTTTTCCGCAAGAAAGACATCGTAACAAAACTAAAGGACACAGAAAGCAGAAAAACTTTTAACATTCTTGCACAAAAAGGGGCACTGGTTACCTGACATCTCTGCTAATCCAAATTCCCAAGCTGAAATCTTAAGTGTGGTAAGTGTGAGCAGTCTCACCTGAATAAGCCACTTCATTTGTAAAGTTTCTGAGTCCCATCCCATGGCTGGCCACAGCCGAAAGGCTGGGACCATCTGCACAGGCTGCCCCCTCCCCTGCGAGAAGCATTTCCTCAGGGCATGACCATGAGTGCCCAAAACGCTTATCAAAATGAGGGCAAATACTCCAACATGTAGGATTCACACCGAGACAGTTTTGCAGTTTTCAGAAGACAAGGTGCAACAAAACAATTAATGTGAACCTCCGGGAGAGATGGGGCAGGTTCAGACCCTCAAACCCAACTGACAGCATCACTGCACAGCTCCCCTTCTGCACACAGAGCAGCTGAGGGCACCGAGGGTATTGAGGGTGCTCAGCCTGAAGAACAGGAGCTTCAGGGGGGACCTTATTGCTCCCTACAGCTACCTCAAAGGAGGCTGTAGGCACAGGGGTCAGTCTCTTCTCCCCAGTAACAAGCAACAGGACGATGACACTGCCTCAAGTTGCACCAGGGGAGATTTAGATTGGATATTAGGAAAAATTTCTTCACCAGGGAGTTTGTCAAGCACTGGAACAGGCTGCCCAGGGAGGCGGTGGAGTCACAATCCCTGGGGACATCTAAAATTCATGTAGACATGACATTTACGGCCATGGTTCAATGGTGGGCTTGGCAGTGCAAGGTTAACTGTTGGATGTCTTCTCCAACCTAAACAATTCTGTGATTCTATCATTGTCCTGCCTGTCCTCACAAATCTCATTTATTGTCACCATTGTGAAAAACAAAATATTTTTGTAGTGTAAATGGAAGCAAATATTTGAAGTCACATGGTGCTTTCTTTGCATTAATTAGCAATTTACTGAGCAAATATTGCTGTGTAAACCAACAATCAGTATCTTGTAATTAAAAGCCTGTTCATGTTTATCTGTAATCTTTCCCTGAAGATAAAACCCTCTGAAAACCACAGTCTACAGATGTTTCCAAAATGGAAAAAATGTCAATGTAAAGAAATTCACTGATTTAAGTAAAACATTGTCATCTGTGTGAGGTACCAGAATGATCCAACTAAGCTCATACTCATCTTTGTAAGCCTGTGGCTGCCCCAGGGTGCAGACAGCAAAGAGGAGCATGTGTTGGCATCAGGCAGGTCACCCCAGCCTGCAGACACATCCTGCACTGCAGTGACTTCATTGTTCCCCCGCTCTGAGCGGGGCCAGTTTACCCAGGAATCCTGACCTGAGGGAGTCAGCCCCTGGGTCTCTCCAGTAAATCCTCAGTCCCCCTCAGGTAGGAAAATCCCCTGAACATTCGCAGATACATCCATGCCTTATGGAATGGTGTCGCGGTTTAACCCTGGCCAGCAACCCAGCACCACGCAGCCGCTTGCTCACTCCCCCTTACCCAGAGGGATGGGGAGGAGAATCGGAAAGGAATGTAAAACTCAAGTGTTGGGATAAGAACAACTTAATAGTTAAAGCAAAAGCTGGGCATGCAAGCAAAGCAAAACAAGGAATTCATTCACCCCTTCCCACGGGCAGGCAGGCTCAGCCATCCCCAGGGCAGCCGGGCTCCATCACGTACTCAGGAAGACAAACACCACAATGCCAGGTGTCCCCATCTTCCTTCTTCTTCCCCCAGTTTATATACTCAGCATGAAATCCCACGGTAAGGAATATCCCTTTGGCCAATTTGGGTCAGCTGTCCTGGCTGCGTCCCCTCCCGGTCTCCCGTGCCCCTCCAGCCCCCTCGCTGGCAGGGCCTGAGAAACTAAGAAGTCCTTGACTTGGTATGAACGTCACCCAGCAACAACTGAAAACATCAGTGTTCTATCAGCATTGTTCTCACACCACATCCAAAACACAGCACTGCACCAGCTACTAAGAGGAGAATTAACTCTATCCCAGCTGAAACCAGGACAAATATACAAGCAGCCGCATCAGCAGTTTTCAAAGGGTTCACTTTAGAAGACACTTCTACATTGCCACAATGAATTCTCCCCAGTGGAAAATTTCCTGATCTTTATTAATATTTGAAAATGAAAGCACTGGGTATTCTCAGTAGAATAAGAGACACAAGGACAAATTAATCTCTGGAGTAACCATTGGACTCCACTGAGTTACATCAGAGATATGATTCTCCGGTTCCCTCTGCTGATTAAAACTGAGGGTGAAGACCAGGCTTACAAACCTGTCCCGGCGTTTTCCTCACTCGGAACTCCCCAGCTGACCCCTTGGAGCACTTTGCTCACAGGTATCTTCTCAGGGGTTGGAGCAGGGGTTGTGCCTGCCCTTGAGCTGTCCCTGCTGGCTCTGTGTCGCCGAGCCTGGGATGGTCGTGGGGGAATTATTTTCCTGTTGGAAAATAAAAGCCAGCCTTTAGCTGGCAGTGAACCTGGGACCATCGTCCTGCCTGTCCCTTCCTCTCAGCCCCAGTTCCTGATACCTGTTGCTGCAAGCTGGGGACAGAGAAAAACCCCACTGAGGGCTGCTGGCAGCGTGCATGTGAATGAGAAATCCAACATGTTTGAGTGTTAGTAACAAATACTTCCTAAATATTTATAAATGTAATGAACTGGTCTATATACTAATAGTTAAATGTTACAGGGTTCCCATGCATTCACACACCTGTGCAATAGCCATGAGGGGGGATTTCTCTGCCTTTCCTGGAGCACAAGCCACCCTCCTTTCACAGAACCATCTTGGAGACCTCATTGTATGAGCATCCACCACCCAAGAGGGACAAAGGCTCAGTGTGTGTATGTGTGTGTGTGTGGGGGGTGTCTGGCCCACCTATAAGAAAAATCAGCAGGTGGATCTCTCCAGCTCTTACGCACAGAACAGTGTTCACTCCAGCTCTTACACACTGAATAATGTGACACAATTTTAAAAAGTTGGAGCAAAGATTAAAAATTGTCTGCCTTAACTTGTACAAAACACATTCCAAAGACAGTGTAATGAATTAGTCATGAGGATTCAGGAGTCACTTTGTTCCTGGTAAAAGGGAAGTGTACTCCACTTCTGTGCTTGTACAATTAAAGAAATACTTTCTTTAAAACTATTTCATGTTATTTCCAAATGTGGGCTCTTCCATCGCCGCACTCTATTAATAACATGCTGTTTCCTCACAGCTTTCCCCTTAGGATACTCACATTCCACTTGTTAATGTTTTGCAGTGTCAAAGCATAAAATCCTCATATTCTGTAGAAGTCATACATCAATAAAAATAAAAATATGAGTCCAGGACCATTTGTGTTTGACCCCTTGCCTGTTGCCAAAGCCCGCAAAGATCTTTAGCTTCTAGATTTCCCATGGTCAAACAAAATAAGGTCCGAGTGGCATTAAATATTGCTTTTGCATTACACACATTTTTCTTTCACATAGAGTGTCATAAGTGGATAAAAAACCTGGTACTCTGGATACCTAAAGCACAACACAGCTTCTACTGAAGGGACCTTCAGGGATAAGAGGCTAGTGCGCTGTTAAAGATTAAAACCCAGCCGTCTGCTTTTATGCTTGAGAGTCCTTCGCTACTCCCCGGTGACATCACATTCATCTCACTGTATTTGAAAAATGCATTTAAATGTCAAAACTAAAGTACCCAAACAACAGCTCCTTAGCACACTAACTGTTAACACATTGCTTAGCCAAACGCCTTCCCCAAGACATATGGGACCGACTCTATCCATAAAATATACCACAAGTAACACACAAAGTCCCAGAGGAAATAAATACTCTGCTGTACTCTGACCTGGTTTTTCCTCCCAAAACACACTTGAAGACATGTTTCACTGCAGGAGTGGACATCAATTTCAAATATCTTCCTGTAGCACTGCACCTTCTCACAGCTGAAGAGATGCTCCCAGGCTGAAGCTGCCAGGCTGTGGCTCCCAGTGGGGATGCTTTCATGGAAGGGCTTGGGCTGATCTCACCATTAAGACCTGCTCTGGCAGGAGCCCCATGGCTTTTCAACTCAGATAAGGAAAACAAAGGTTTCTGACAGCTAAGCCCTGCAGCTGCCCACCCCAAATGTTTCCAGACCAGGTGCAGAGTGCTGGTGTATACCTGCTGGCAGGTGTCCCCGGTACCGGCTTGCTCGCCTTACAGCCCTAGCAGGGCACAGCATCCATGGGCCAGGACAACCCTGAGCAACCCACTCTGCCTCCCCACCAGCCCTGCTTTCAGCAGAAGGTCACACCAGAGTCCCGCAAAGTCCCTTTGAATCCAAGTTAACCTATGATATCTTTTCCTATCACACAAGTTCTAGTGTGATCAAAAGGTTTAACCTGGTTCAGTTTTAGCGCTCTGCTTGCTCAGCCCAGGCATCAGAACTATAGCCCCTTTCTGAGCTGGTATGGTTTTTGCTACGTCAGACAAAGACTTTGGTATTGCACATAAGCAACGCGGTGTTCTTGAACTACCCACCACCACAGCATCTCTGACAGTGACACAGAGAATGGCTGTCCAGCCTCCTTCCATCAGCAGCTCAGAAGCATTCGCATATTGGACCGAGCCTCTCAGCAGGGCTTACTGGCTGCATCCCGGGTGAGTGCACTGGATATATGGTTACTTCCAAGGCCACACACTGGGTATGTTTCAACCCAATTGAAATAAAACTGTTCAGATCAATGAACTCAGTAATTTACTTCAGACAGACCTAATCAGAGCAAGGTAAAAAGAGAGGCAACTTTGCAAAATGTAAATGAACCTGAAGCCAGAGATACAAGTAATGGGAATTCAATGGCAGCCTGCGTAACAGCAGCAGAACCATTAGCTGCCCTTAATTCCAGCTGCTTGGAATAGGGGAAGGGTGGGAGGTGGGAGAGAAACAGGCTCCTTCCTCTAACCCTGCAAAGCTGTGAAAGCAAGATGCTCAGCCCAGGGGTCAGCTTAGCTCTGCCCTGCCCACCTCCCCTCTCCCAGGGGTCTGCCAGCACTCTGCATGCCCCAGCACATGGGGGTACTGACCTGATGAGATTTTTCTCCTCCTTGGACAGGTCCCAAGATCTCTGAAAGAGCAGAAAAAAACTGGGGAAGACCATCCACAACCTCAGCTGGGAGAGAGAAGCTACCTACAGCAGGTCGTCGTTGAACAGCCAGCACCCATGGCAGGGCCAGAGGCAGAAAGGAACCCACTTGCCCAGTAGATATTGGTTGATCAAGCTTGGCCCCGAGTGGTACAAATGCCATTTTTCTGCCAGAGCAGAGCCTTTCCGTGGAGCAGGGCTGACCCTGGGCAGATCTGTGCACAGGCAAACAGGCAGCTGGGTTCAGCAAGTCAGCAAAAGGCTGACACCAGCAAGAGTCCTCCCGTCATGAAAATATCACTGGTTACTGCTGGGAAGACCCAGCCATTGGCCAGTGCCCCAGGGCTGGCAGGGAGCAGTGGTGGGAAAGAGCAAAACACTCCAGTTGCTCAGGGAAGCCCAGTTTTCCTTGGGCAATATGGAAAGGAAGCTAGGGTCTGCAGCACTCGTGTCAGGGCACTGGTACCACTGAGGGACCATTGGCTCTTTTTCAGAAAAGAGCAGTTAGGTCTTCATAATGGACTGCAACTTTCTAGAATAATTTAATTTTTTCCTACTGTTACGATGCCAGAATTTCAATCAGACAGAACTGTATAATGGATTTTTTTTGCTGGGCACGTTACATAAATTGCATATTCAAGTACTATAAAATATTTGTAACAGACAGGTACTTTTCTAAATTGGGTCTGACAGTAAGTGATAGTGACTGGAATATTTATGTGGTGGCACCTATGCAATGAGGCAAAATGCAGGGTGTGGGACTATGAACATGCCAGCAGGAATCCCACACAGAGGTTGCTGGCTCTTCTCCACCGCTGCTCCAAGATCTCCGACCAACTGAGGCTGCAATCTCCATCATCAGGGAGCTTCAGCAAAGCCATCAAGCATAGCAAGCCTTAAGCAGAAGTTTGGACCAATTCTCCCTTCCTTCCTCCCTCTTTTTTGCTAAGTCTCATCAAAGCATAGTTATTTTGAATCTTGGAGCTTCTGCACCTGGAAACAGCTGTCATTGCCTCTTTAGGAGAAGCACAAATAGCTGGCTGCGAGAGGCGAGGCGGGACAGGGGCTGAGCAGGCAGGCTTTGCTCAAGGGCTGCTCTTGGGTTCTTTCATTGTTTGTTTGTTTTGCCTTTAGATGCCCTCACAGCAGGGATACCAAGGAATACCCCTTCACTGCTCTAGGCATCCTCAGCATTTGGAATTCAGTCACCAAGCATCCCAGCTCCACCAGCCAATTTTGACTGTACGGTGACAACAGTGTTTGTTCTGACTTGCTTCTCACACCCGTCACTGTCCCACAGCCCAGGCTGTTCCTGCACAACATAATCTCCATGTAAAGGCCAGTGTTTTGCCTCCATGAGAAGCTGGGCCCCTGTCAGAGTCATTTGGTCCCAGGGAGGTGGGCTTTGCCATGGCCAGCATCTCCCCAGCTTGGGGTGGCTGGAAGGATGCTCCTTGTCCAGTGCAGCTGCCCTCAGTTCTTACTCAAGGACTTGTTCCACTGCCAGAGCCTCCCTGAGACTAAGCACTCATTTCAGTAACATTTTCTTGACAATCACAGTTGGCAGGTCTGTACTTAGCCTTTTTACAATTAAAATATTGTATTGATACAAATAGGCTCTGGCAGCCGCTTCAAGAGGTTTTTAATTGAATGATTATTGTATTAAATAACTGTTTTTAATGGAGCATGAACTTGCTTAAATGATGACTGTGGAGCTATTGAGGGTCCAGAGAATTTCACAGGTATTTCGAGCTTTTCATAAATAAATATTTATGTCTTGCCAGCTGAAGGATTTTCTGGCTGACCACTGAGGGCTGCAGGTAGATGCTCCCAGCAACAGCGAGCCCAGTCCTGGGCTGAGCTTTGGAGCTGTGGCTGGTGGTTCCTCAGGCAGTGCCAGGGCCAGAACCCCTGGCCCTGCCACGGGGGGTCTGAAGCCAAACCACTCACTATGCTTCTGGTCACGTCCTCTCTCCATGGAGGCATTGCAGCAGGCACCTGCTATAGGACTACAGCACACTCTCCTTGGCATAATACCACTTTTCAGAAGACAAATCCTTCCCCTTGGAGTGATTTTGCAATGAAACCTGCCCACAAGAGCAAAATGGTTAGGGATGCAGAGCGCCCTTTCCAGGGGAGGGCTGTAACCTCTCCCACTGGAGGACAGGTACAGATGCTCATGGGCGCAGGGAGGCCCCCGGCACAGCAGTGGCACAAGTGCTCATCTCTGAGCAGAAGGCCTGGGTGGGCAGTGGGATGAAGGGGAAGGAAAGCTGGACTCCATTAACCCTTACGGCAGGCCAGCTGCAGCACAGGCACCCTGAAGAGCAGCTGAATCACCCAGCCTTAACACACTCTGACCCACAGCCCTGTGGGATTTCATCTTCTGCCAGGACATTTCTAGTCATACCAGCCTGTCATTAAAAACCTCTTTGGTACAGACACCTCCGTCTATCTCTCTTCAACAATAGCTCACGTCAATTCATATTATGCATGAACAGCAGAAGCAAACATGAAGATGAACCCTCCGGAAAAGGCTTGCACAGTTCTTCAGCATGAGCAGGATTAATCACAGATAATAATTACCATATCAAGAGATAATACTTCCAGCAGATCAGCCTTGCCTCCCAGCTCCTGGGTGAATGGGACCTATCAAAACCAAGGGAAACAACAGTTGCAGTGCATCCTGGCATGACACACACCCCACCCCACCCCCCATTTATTATATCATCACTCACAGTAAATCCAGATTTCATGATTTATCAGATCAGAAACACAGTACCAAGCCGGCAAGCCCCCAGCCCTACACAGTGCTCAGCGTCACTTTAGCCTTCTGCTCCCACTTACAGCAGCACCTTTGCAGCTGCTTGTGTCTATCAGGGCTTCTGAGCACAGGCCCATTTTGTCTGCAGAGCACTAAACCCCAACAAAACGCAGCCAAGTACTCCTTGGGAGCCAATAACGGGACCTGCAGGACATGTTCAGCCAGCAGCACAGTATTTCACACTAGCACATTTTGGATGAGCCGTGAAATTTCCAGCAGTGCATCTCATGACAGCACAAGACAGGACCCCCACCCCTGCACCCCCCAGGTACCTGTGTGCTGTTGGCAGCACCCCAGGGAACATCCTCCAGCCATCATGACGCATCCCTGCACAGGCACAGGGCATGCAAGGCAAAAGGCTCCATCACCCCAGGGTCACCACAGAGGTGGCCACCACAAGCCTCCTCTTTTGCATGCCAAGGAAGGCTTGCTTAATTACTCTCCCAGCTTAGGCGGCTGTGTGACAGCAATGTGCACTATTGGTTTATTGCCTCCATTAAGGCTCCAATAACTTAACAACAGATCAATAAACCATTATCACCCTCCAGCCTTGAAAATCCAGTCACCCCCAAATCCACCCAGCTCTGATAAGTTCACGGTTTCTCATCACAAGGGAGCCAAGGCAATTTGTTAAAAGTGTCTGTGCTGTCAGAATGCCCCCTCCTGCACTGAGGGTGGCAGGGGCTCCCACCCTGCCCTGCCAGCACCCCCCACCCAAAACCGAGCAACGGGTCAGGTGGGAGGTAAAGGCATTCCCCACGCACCCCTCCGCAGGGGAGGAAGGGGACCACACCTGTAAGGACTTTCCTCTGCAAAGCCCTGCGCCCACAAGACACCCTGGGGTTCCCCCACCCATGGCAGGTGCTGTTACCGACTCGCACCCCAGCTCTGTCACACGAGGCTGACACCCTCTCCCGATTGCCGTAAGATAAAAATCAATATTGCTACTTCAGCTTTTAAACACCTGTAAGGCTCTCGCTTTGAGAGTGAATTTGCAATTTGAAGTGCTAACAATTTACTTTGCTAAAAAATTAATTCAGCAATTTTCCATAAATTATATGCAGCTCAATAATAAAAATACCATTTCTACATTTGGATGCTTTCCATTACTGCTCCTGTTCATCTTCAGAATAAAATAGCTTTTTAGAAATGGTACTATCTAAAAGTATTTTCTGAAAAGTGATATTGAATTGATACATTAGAGGAGAAAGTTGGGCTCCTTTTGTAAGGTTCATACATTTCATAATAGTCCTAACAAAGACAGTTGTCTCTGAATGCAGTAATTTAGTCCTGAAAAAAGTGACAAACAAATAATTCCAACTAAACTAGAGAAAGAAAAGAAATTACTTTTAATTATATAATCTTTTTTGATGAATTTATTTCTGACAGTTTTATAGGCTGACAAGAGAAAGTATTTTATATGCAAAAAACATTATTCACTCTCAGCTGTTAAAGCATAAAAATTGTCAAATGATTTTAATACAGTTTTAAGTTTAATGTTTATTGTCAGAAAAAAGTCCACAGCAATTACCAAGTCACATGGCCCTTAATTTGTTCTGTTTCTAGCAGCAAAAACAATAAAATATGGTTTTGCCCAAACCTTTTACTGTACAGATTTATGAGGTTTAGAAGACAGCTGTTTTTCTTATTTTGCCTTTAAGGAACTAAACTTCCAGACATTTTCCAGCTTGAGTGAATCACCCCTCTTAACCTGGGCAAGTAATTATACACGGCTCTGCATCTACCCCAGAGTGCCTAGCCAGGGCTCCCGTACAACGAAACCCACTTCCCCTCCATCGGCAGCACCAGCAGAGCAGTCATTTGATCAAAGAAAAGCAGTTTCACTTCCTAGCAAGTAGCCCCGCTTTTTTCCCAAAGCCACGTTCTTCAATAGAATAAGGCAATTTAATTCACAGCAGTTTTCCTCTGTCCCAAATCCTTTGGAAGTTCAAATAATTTTCAAGGAGACAGAGGACAACACTAAAATCTGTAACTTCTCTCATTTGCCAGTGGTGAGATTCTCTTGCATATCATGGGCTTTGAAAGATGATCTCTACAGCTTACTGCCTATATATCTGGGATTCAAATGAGAGGCAAGCAAAGTTGCATACTCATATGTGGGATTTTAGAAACAGCTCCATTTTTCCTCTTCCAGAGTATTTTCAGAAACACCGATGTGTCATGCTGTCTGCAGTGACAGCCAGAGGTGTTGGCGAGAGCAGACTTTGCAGCCGAGGTACCACCAGATGCTTTTACCATCCCCTGCCAGTCCCAGGAGGCTCGCTTTATTTTGCCTATAGGAAAGCTTGTGCCCAAAAGGGCATATTATGGCCTGTGAAGGTTGTGAAATGGTACATAACTAATGATTTTTAATATCAGAATAATGAAACCAAGCTGAGAAATATTAATCTTTTAAAAAATGTAAAGAACTACGGCTCTGTTACCATGGCAAACCACATCCTGCACATTATCTATCAATTGGGGATTACAGTGGCATGGCAAATAGAAGGGGTAAATACAGGAGAAAGGCACTGCTTTTCTGTCTTCAGGAATAAGCTGTGCCACCAGTATAAAAGCACAACAGTATTTTCTAGAGAAGACAGTAAGCCTCAAAATAGCCATGTCTCTGTCCACCCACCCCTGCTCCTTGGCTGGCCAAGCAGTGCCTCCAGCCCTGAGACCCCACAAATCCTCCCAGTCAGTTTGGGACCCAGCATCTCTCCGCAACAAGCAGGTTGTTTTGTAACAGGGACTGGTTTATATCAGCAGCACAGGTGCTTGTTTTGCATCAGAGTTCTTCATGTCCTCATACCCTCACTAGCCAAGCAAAAAAGCAAAAATCCCAACAAAAAACCCTCCAAACTTCCAGGAGTTCACAAGCCCCTACTATAAATAGACCTCTAATAGGAGGCTGTAATAGGATACAATTTATTTCCAGATCTGATGGGCTGACCTTCATCATCACTCGAGGCTCTACTTGTCATGAATTATGGGCAATTCACTCACTAGTGGAAATAAATTGTATTACCAGTGCTCGGTATTGTGTCCTCTGCACAAGGCACACAGATGGGCAGCTGCTCCTCGCCAGCGCTGCTGGGGACCAGCTTCCCACCACATCGGTGTGAGACCTCCTCCAGGGAGCCACTCGGCTCGTTGCACTGGACAGAAACAGCCACGTTTATAAGTCATTTCCCAAGCTGCGAGTGCTGGGGTGGGTGTCCATCTCACCAAATTCCAGCCAGAGGCATCGCTGTGCTGCAGCGTCACCGGCTGCCCTGCATGCTGTTGCTTGCCTGGCATGGATCCATCATTCCAGTTTCAGAGGAAACTACAGGATATGATGGGGACGAGGCAGAGCAATTTGAGCTCTTCTCCTCCTTCCCTCACCCTTGTATTGATCAAAGGAGCCAGCTGGGCTCCAGACTGGAGTGGTATCTGCCACCTGAGCACTGCAGCCACTGACTCCTGCCTTGCTCCACCTAGGTAATGAGATCAGGAATCATGAGAAAAAGAGGTCAGTGCTAATCAAATACAATAAAGACCAATATAAACAAAAACACTCAATACCAGAGCCATATAAACATTAAAAGCAGAAGCTGGCATGGGAAGCTTTGCTGGCCCTGCGTGGCAGCGCCCTTGTACCAGCCTGTCCCTCCTAACCACCCCCTTGCATTCCAGCATCTGCTTGTGTTGTCATACCCTGACTAGTGGTGGAAACACAGATGTACAGAGCACTTTCGAGAGCCTGGACACTGTCACACCGTCTGTCCCATGCCCTGCACAGCTCCCCAGGCCCGCTGCATCACCAGTAGCTAACACAAGTTTGACACCTTGCACAGGCTTGGTGGTGGCAGTGGCATCTGAGCAAGCCTAACAGATACATTCAGGCTTGCAATTAAGCTTGAGCCTGCGGGCACCCAGCAGCCAGCCCCTGTGCTTCCAGCAGCTTGTTTAGCAGTGCCAAGGGGCTCCTGACAGCTCTGCTAGGGATGGTGGGAACTAGACCGGGGTCAAGGTGTCTGAAGGGCTTCATGAGCAGCGCTGTGTTGTGATGCTATGCTGCTCTGCAAGGGCAAGCAGCACAGAAAGGGCAAAGATGGGCCACTACGGCTTGTGGGCAAGAATCCGATAGAGGTGCTCTGAAAACCACTGCTCCGGGGAGCTGTGACCATCCAGGTGAACTAAGGCCAAAGAGCCAGACCACAGAAATCTCAAAAGTTGGAGATGCATGCAAACAAGCAGTATAACAACATTTAAAAGCTAGCACAAGGATTTCTTATTAAATAAACCCTCTTCTTCCTTTTGCTCTTTAACAGGCAAGTGCAAAACTCTGAACCAAAATAAGTCTGTACAGAAAACTGTTTGTGCCATGCTACACTGGAATGGGGAGAGTTCCCCATCAGGAGCCCCTCCAGGTCCCACAGCTGGGCCCCACAGCAAGGGGGTGCCCCAGAGGCGAGAGCTGCCTTCACGCAGTGCAGCGCCCGGCCCCTCTGCAGGCTGTCAGGCAGGCTGGGAGTTATTGCCAAGTTCTGTATTTATAATGTGCTTGCCCATGCATATACAATAAAGGATTTCTCGAGCTATGTGGTGATGAGCTCCTGCGTAGCTCAGATTAGAGATGAGCTCGTGGTTAGTATTACACAAGGAACACATCAAACAGGAATTCATTATTTCATAGTAGAAAATGTGTACCTGGAATTCTCCTTAAAAAATGAGAAAGCAGCTCAGGCTTGCTAAAAAACAGCAATCTCCCTCTTCCCCATGAATATTCCCAGTCCCTTTTTCTCCTAGCACAACCTCATCACTGCCTGCAGGAGCTCAAATGGTCAGCCTGCACCACAAAAATTCATTAAATGCAACAGCCTGTATCACAGTTTATCAACAATTCATCAAGGCCCAGTCCAACAAGTGGCCCAGCACAAGATAAATTATAATGCACAGCATCAAAGAATAAGCCATCCATTAGCACAAGAACCCCTGCAGCCCTGCCAGGGATGTGGGAGTGCGACAGAGCTCACTCCCTGCAGAGACCCCTCCTGCCCCAGCTCAGCCCCTTCCACGCACGTGCTGGGGCTCCCAGGGCAGGAGGAGGCATGGAGAGCGTGCCCGTCTCTTGCAAGCTCCCCGCGTTAAGAACGTTTTGAACTTTGAAGGCTTCAGGTCCCATGGCATGGCTTCCCAGTGCCAATTTGTTATTGAGCTGGCAGCTTTATAATTAGCTGAGAGGAATTTGCTGTTCTGTTTCCTCTCGGATGCACACAGGCGAGCTCTCACAAGTGTCCCTTCCCTCACCAGCTAATGAACTTCACCTCTTCCCCAAGACTGAGTCCCTTTTCCAGGCCTGAAGTTACTGCTGGGAATGGAGACCCCAAGTAACACTTCAGCACTCTCCAGCTCCCCCAGCCTGTTCATGAACAAGCCAAGAGTGACAGAAGCATCTCCTGCTTCTCCTGAGGTGGACACAAAAAATCTTTGCAAGTCAGTGGTTTAGAGCTTCATCCCCAAGTCAGGAAGAATCTCACTGCTTCTCTGCTCCTCAAGTCTAGCCAGCTAGGGCTCAGATGGCTGATGTGCTCCAGCTACTAAAGCCTAGGCAGTAAATCAAGAATTAACCTACACAGACTCTAAAAGGGAAAGGATTTATTAAAAGTGAAGCAACAGGAGAAAACAAGTTTTGTTCTGTAGCTTGGTATGAACACAGTGCAAGGAGAAGCAGGACTGTAGCAACAGAGTTCAGAGACCAAACACTTTCCATACAAACAGATATAAAAAACGCCGAGTCTTTCTTTCCTAAATACAGGTGCATTTTCTTTCTCTTCTAAGTTGCTCCAAACACAGGTCTTAAAAAATGCTAACTATATTCACACTCTAGAACAACTTTTTTTCTATAATCTATCTCAAGCTCACGTAAGAGCCAAAACCTAGGTTGGCCCAAACTTTGTTATTTCTTCATGAGAATAATTGAGCCTTTTTCCACACAGGACAGAGAACAGCAACAAGAGAAGGCCATATGCTAAACATGCTATACAGCTACTATAACCCCCCAGAAGCAGCTTAAAAACACAGATCCAGAAGATATTGCAGCTTTTCTGCATGACGTACCTGCACCAAGCAGCCTCCAGCACAGCCTGGCCCCAGTCACACCTCACAAATGCGGGACCCTCTGAATCCCACATTGATAGCAGCCTGGCCCCCTCCACCCCCATGTCCCATGCTGGGGTGGCGCCTCTGAGATAAGAGGCTCCAGGCACACACACACACGCATCCACCCTGGGGTTGCGGGTGGGCATCTCCCACCTTCAGGTAGGATGTGAGCTGTGGGCTTGGTGCTTTGCTCTGGGGTCCTGCCTGCTCAGAGTTTGCAGCGCTGGAAGAAGGTAGGCTGGAGGTTAGCTTTCTAAATGCTTTATGTTCCCGTTGTAAAACACTTCTAGCCATAAAACTTTCTGGACATGGAGGTACCACTATGAAGTCCATATAGGATGCTTTCTGGTGAGTAGAGGTTTGAATAGTAAATGGTATTAAATGCTTATTGTTTTTTCTGTCTAGTGGCTGTCTAGCACATGTTTCATCTTGCCCCATGGCAGTGTAGTCTTGCAGGACATCAAGTTTTCTGCCAGCTGTGGCTTTGAGGACTTTGCAGTGTGCAGGTAACCCAAGTAGTAGGGGGTGCCTGGTGTACCACACCAAGGGAAGCATGCTCTCCTAAGCCTGCAGTTCTCCTTTGGCCCCAGAGCAGCTGAGCTATGCCCTGAGAGAGATGCGGGAGCCCTTCATGGGTTTGTTCTGGCTTCCCATTGAGGAGAATGAGGGGTCTCTGATCTCCTTTCCCAGCTGGCTGAAATAACCCCTTTCTGTAGCTCTTCCTCTGCTGGCGGGTAACTGGCTTTCTGGCACACAGGCAACTTTCTGGAAAAAAAAAGTTATTTTTGTGGGAGTCCCAGCAGCTAAGCAAGAGGCTCTAAGAGACCCTTTAGTGCCCACCCTGCAGTCAAGGGGAGACACAAAGGAGTGATGCAGGCAGGTGCATCTTCTTTGTGGGCAGAATGTGTTTCATGTTTTTCTTGTTAACTGGCCTGACTAACTGACATGCTGTGTGAGTGGTGCCCCCATTCCCACTTCAAATAGGTGAGAGCCCCCGGTCCTTGTTGCAAATATCTCTCTTTGTTGGAGATAATTTAATTTTAACTACAGTAAGAAGAGCCATTTATTTTTAATAGTAGATTATTATTGTTCATAAGACAAAAATGTATCACTCTTCATAATTATTTTTTGCAGGAAGCTTCTTGCCCAATATGTGTTTTTCAAACAGTAAGATACTACAAGGGTATTTTTCCTGTTTTCCTAGCTGCAGATGCATAGCAAATCCTAATTAAAACCTTTAAGTCTTATTCCATTTACAAGGAGGAGTGTATCATTTTTCTTTTAGCTTTTCTTAATACAGGGTCTCAATGCCCATTACAAAAATTCCAATGCATCTTTGAAGTTAGCAGCTAATTATATTTCTCCAAGTTATATATCTGGAGTTCTAGATGGGGGAAAGGCAATTACTTTTTTTCTCATTTAGCATAACAATCTCTGAAGCTTTATTGGAGCTCCAGTGAGTCATGCTATAGATCAGAGCCCAGGCTGGAAAGAGGAGGAATTTGGGGGGAAGGCATGACGCTTACTCAGCTCTTCCGGGCTCCTTCCCTTGTTAGTATGCTGTCCCCACCAGGACACTCTCTAATTGTTTGTTGAATGACCGCAGTGCTTTTTGCCTCAATAACTTTGCTTGGTAGGTCATTCAACACATTCATTATGGGGCACCTGCTAGCACTGCTGTAGCGAAGGGGTCTGTCAGCATTTTACAGGAGCTTATAACTTGGCTGTAAATGTTTGTGTGGAGCTGAAAATTGTTGCATGATTTCTCCCAGGCAGAAACCAGCTGGTTCAGCCCATTTGTTACCGTGTCACTTTGCCCAGGTGCTGTCGGCAGCATTGCAAAGAGCAAAGCTCTGTGGCGTGGGGAGCCCTATCCTGGTGTGAGCACCCTGTGTGCTGGCAGCCAGGCTGGGGCTTGCTCTGTGGGCTGCAAGGAGAGAGGCACCCCGGCTGCCTGCAGCTCTTGGGCTGTGCTGCGGTTGGTGTGGTAGGTGCTGGTGGGCAGCAGTGCTCCGTCCCAGCGTGGCGGCAGCAGGGAGGAGGACCTCACGCAGCACCGGGACGCAGGTCTGTGAAAGCTCCCCAGGGTGGGCAGAAGCAATGGCTGGGGAGAGCCTGGTGAGCTGCTGGTCATCCAAGCCTTGATGTTCATTAGGGAAACTGGTATTAGCTTCAGTTTTAACACTCCTCAGCGACATTTTCTAAAACATGTATTATGCTTGGAGCATCTTGCCTCTTCCCCTTCCACAAAAGGCAGCTTAAAATGCTTCTGGAAATGGGTCTGAAATTTATGCACCAGTCCAGAGATGTGTATTTGGCCAAGCTGTGGTACCCTGATGGTCACTGCATGATAAGTAGCTTTGTAAGTTTTCACCTCATTAAGACTGCACTTGTGATAATGTGAAGAAAAAAAAAAAAAAGAAAATAAATTCTTTAGCACATACTGGAACAGGGGGAGAGAGTGAAGCCAATCCCCAGCTGGTTTACAGCTCAGCCCAGTATTTCTGCCTCAAGATGAGTAACTAAGGAGATGATACCTTTGCACTAACCCGCACCAGGGGATGGCATGTTCACCCTCTCTGGCAGCTGACTTACTCCCTTCTGCTTCTGCATGTGTTTTATTGTTGGGGCTGTCCCAGACACTGACTGTTTTTCCAGACTTATCTGTGACACCGAATGCAGAGCCCTGACACCAGGGATGAGTTCCCAGAAGTGTTTTTTGGAAGCAAAGAGATGGAAAAAGACTCAAATGGAAGGAGCCCAAAATAGGTCCAGGCAGCTCTGTTGGCATCAGGATCTCTTTAGTTCAATTTCCTGCAAACTCTTGCCCTCTTTGCAAACTGAAGAAATGCTGGGGCCCTCAGGAACAGGACACCAGGTTTTCCCTGCCTGGGGGCACGGGCCCCCCAGCTCCCTGATGCACCCTGGTTGCTGCATGTGGCTCTGGTGGGCCCTATGGAGCCCCTCTGCACAGCTGTGGGTGCAGGGCTGGGTGTCTGCTGGGACCTCCCTGCCCTTGGATGCTTTGCTGTGGGGCTGAAAGCCCTCCTGGAGCCTCTGTCTCCTGCACGCTGCTTTGTGTGCTGAGCCCAGGCTGCCGGCTGCGCAGTGACGGGTAAATGTCACCCTCTGACACCATGTGTCAGGCAGAGCTGTCTCCTGTGATGACCGAGCCCTGTTCTAGAAAATGAGAGTGGGGCAGCCCCTTCCCTGCCAGCACCCCTGGCCCCAGGGCATGTGCCTGCTCCCCACAGCCCCGTGGGCGACGGAGTGGCTGTGGCCACTGGGTCGGAGCTGTCAGCATGTGCAGGGCCATGGCATGGAGATGCTTTGCTGCTGAGGAACCTGCGAGAAATTAAATTCTCCACTTGGCTGGTCCGGGTGACTTGGCTTTGCTCTGCCGACTTGTTCCTTCATTATTTTTTTGGCCGATAACTGACTGAAAGCTTGTCTTGTCTGTTTAATACCAGCACAGCAGCTCCAGGAGAGGCACAGGCTTGTCAGTCTCAGCGAGAGCACACTGTATTACTCTCCCCACTTCATTTACTTTGTGGACAGGAGGGGAAAAGCCTCAGGGAGCTGCTGAGCCTGGCAGTTGGGACATGGGTTTTCTCTGTGGGCTGGGCACAGCACTGTGCAGGGAGCAGGCTGGGGCGTGTGGGGACACATGTGCGTGTCTTGGGTCCAGGGGAGGCCTGAGCTCGGATGGGGCCAGGCAAGCTGAGGACAGTAATTATTAAGATTAATCTTCCACTCACACCTCTTGGAGCATGCCAAGGAGATCTCCAGGCAGTCTCACAGCCAGGCTTGTGATGAACTTGGCTGCTCCTGCTCTCCAGAACAGCCGACGCGGTAGCACCTGCGGCTGGGGGTTGCTGGTGGGAGGTGGGTGCAGGGGCTGGCCCATGCCCTGTTCCACACTGCGTGGTGGGTGTTGGGCGCAGGATGCTCCCTCAGTGCCCCAAGGGGCTGCACAGGGATGCCCGAGTGATGGTTTGGTTTGCCAGCAGTGCCTTCAGCATCGTGCTCTGGCTCAGAGCTGTCGCGCTGCCCTCGAAGCAGCCTTTGAATAACAGTGAGCCAGGCATTCCAGCAGAAGGGTTTGAAGCAGTTATGGGGTGTGGGGGCCCCAGCTGGCACCCAAAACCTCACCATGTTCAGCTTTGTTCTTCTGCAGCATGACTGCATGGCATGGACCCACCTTGCCCTTGCAACACCCTCCTGCCCAGCGCTCACAGGGACACGGGAGCAGGAGGCAGAGTTTAAAGGCCCTGAATAACCTGGTGGCATGTGGGGTAGCACTCCTGGCAGTGTCATTAATGTCCTGGCACTTTGTGTGGCTGCTGGTCCCCATCCCATGTGGGGCAACCATTGCTTTGTCACTCAGGAGCCAGAAGACCCTGGTGAGTGCTGGGCTTGGGGCTCTATTTTCACTCTGGACAGAAGAGATGTCATTTTTAAAGTACTGTCTCCCCATATGGGTACTTTCCTATGCAGACTAATGCGTTTTGGAGACTTTGAACTGATCTGCCAAGGGGGTTGGAGTCACAAACCCAGGCAGACCTGGCAGCTCTTTTCCCAGGTGTTTTTGCAGCAGAGAGGGAAGGGGACGGTCTGTGTGTGTGTGTCTGTGTGTCTGTCTGTGTGTCTGTCTGTGTGTTAGTTAGTTTGGCCCTATGTGACGGGTCTTTGCCTGGAAGACAATCTGCCTGTACTCTGCTACAGAGCCACTGCAGTCCAGTCCTCAGAGCAAGGCTTAGCAAACATAGTAGGTTTTTCTTTAATTAAGAGCAAGCAGGGAATTTAAAGACTGGGTTTTCTCCATCCTGTGATAAATTAACCTCCTCCTTGCTCAGGAAGACAGGCGAAAGCTCCAGATCAATGATCTTACTGATGACTGGCCTCTCCTCCTTTGGAGGGAGAAAGGAACAAAGTCCACCAGCCCCTGCCCCTGCTGCTGCCTTTGGGGCAGTGAGTGGAGTGACTGCTGGTAATGATGATGAATGGCATGATTAATGCTGAAACTTGGACATAAAGCTGGAATTTTAGACCCTATTCATGGAATAATCCGACTTCTGCTGTGAAATTTGGTGGCACTTAGAGTGCAGCTGAAAGCACTGGGGTGCTCCAGGCGAACCCCCTGACAGACGGGCACCCCTGACTCATGCCTGCGTTCAAGGGATCAAGGGGCTGCTGTCCCCACATCAGGCTCTGTTCAGAGCTGTGGCTGTGCCGAGGAGTGCCAGCATTCTGTGGCACCCACTGGCAGAGGTGTAGGGCACCTGTGGGTGGGATGCCCCAGAGCAGAGACCACTGGGTGGTGGCTTTTGTCTCTCTGGGTGGGAGGGATTCCCGGGCAGGCTGCCCTTGCCAGCCAGCTTGCAGAGCCCTGGCATGGGGATTTCATCACCAGAGGAAGCAGCAGACAGCGTACAGTGCAGGGCTGCCTTTGTGCACTGCTGTTCAGAGCAGCTCCAGCTCTGTGGGGACAGCTTGTCTTGTTCCTGCTGGCCACAGGAGGGTCGCTAATTTTATTTTGCAGCAGCAGTAATCATCAAGAGCAGTATTAGCTAAACTGCACCCAGCAAAACGCTGGTTTGGAACAGCATGTAATAATGACAGTATGGAAAACATTGATTTAAGCATGAGGGAGCTGGCATGGCTGTGTGCCGTTCCAGCGAGAGCACACAAATGGGCCAGGAGCATTGGGCTGGGTTGCTCTCCTGCCAGCAGCCATGCTCCCAGGAAGCCCGCACCCCTAAGCGCAGTGAGCTCCGCGTCCCGCTCCCAGTCATAATACCGATCCTCTGGGCATCTCAGGCTGTTCATGAATGTGATTGTGCTTCAGCACAAGGTATCCGGCTAAGTTGTCTCCTGTGGATTCCTGGCAGGCACTTTGACTTGCCAGTGCTAGCCAGAGATTGCTCAAGACCTGCCCACCCCTTGGGAGGTCGGGGTCTCCTGCGGGGATGGTGTCCCTTGGCCAGCAGCTGCCTGGCCCAGGGCTCCGTGGGCAGCTCAGTCCCCTCGCTGGGCACGAGCATCTGCCTTGGGAGCCAGCAGCCTTGAAAGCCTCTGCTGAGGCTGCGGGGTCTCTGCTTTCCCAGCCAGGTGGAGTGCATGGGTTTGCGTTGGACTTGCTTTTGGGTGTAAAGCCTTTTCTGAAGGAGCAGTATCTGCTAAGAACGTACCTTAATGCAAACATGTACCATCACACAGCAATTCACCTCTGCATCCTATCACTAAGGAAAGAAGCTAACTAACTTAATAAATAAGTCCCTAACTTTTTAAATTTTGAGCATTAAAACAAACTAGTAGATGTACAGATTTCTCAGAAATCGCTAGGTAGGTGTGACACCTGCAGCTCTGCCTGAACAATACTGGTCCTGATCTGTAGTTTTTGCTTTTCTAAACTCCTTCTTTAAATGTATTTTTTTATACAGCAGTGTTGACCTTTTCCACCAGCCCTTGTGGAGCGAGGTTGTATCTTGTGTAAAAGTCATATCAAATGGGCCACAAAAAATCACTCTTGCCTGATTAAAATGAATAGTCTAGACGACATGTGCATTTTCCTTCTGTGTCGTTAGCTTTGTGTGAGAGCTTGCAGCAATCAGGGCTTTTATGGAAGAAATACAGCTACAGGTACTGCTAGCTGCCTTAACGGATACTAATTACAATCGTTGTAAGGATTGATTTGCAAAGAAAATTTCTATTGCCTCAAGGACAAACGTTTGTGCAAATCATATTATTGTGTATGGAGAAATTGGTAACACTTTATGAAATGGTTCATTTACAAATACTTTACTATTTATTAAATTAAATGGTATTATAACAATCCTTTTGCAAGTTAAAATATAGTAACTGTTCTGTTTTTGTATTATTTCTGTGCTATAAAGCAGGCTATTAGATCTTGGTTGCCATCACCTGTTAAGACTACTGTTGGTGCATTTTATAACATGCTGTGCCTTAGACATCTAAGGCACCCACGCCATGCTGAAGGGTATCAGGAAGACAGCTCATTTCAGCACGCCCTCTCCCCTTTCTTGATTTGGACCTGAAATTCTAGAATAGAATAATTTTGAAGTTGCCTGTTTTCTAGTCGACTGTGGCAAATAACACAAATTTGTCTGTGATTGTATGTTTGGCTTCTTAAGCAGAGGTGGTATGTGCCCAGGCCCCATAGGAAGCAGGGATGAACGCTTTGGGGACCAGGTTCAGCTGCCTTTGAAATGCATGGAGTGAGACTTCCCCAGCCGGGAGTGCGTGTGCTCGCAGGAAACCAGTTTGGATTTGTTTCTACAAACCACAGTGAGGCAAAGTATGTGCTGACCCCAGCAGAAGAAGGGATCAGTTTGGTCCCTTGGCTCGTCCAGCACAGCTCAGATAACCAGCGGTGGGTGCCCAGCCCTCACCGGTGGGACCAGAAGGTCTCTAACCCACCTGACAGGAGGTCTGATTGCTGCATAGAGGTGGATGAAACTGGATTCATCCCTGGATTTGCCCCTCTCCAGGGAGTAGCTGGGAGATACCTGCAAGTGGGAAGCATCTTGCATCTTCGCCTACCCCTTGGGCTGGTTTGGGCATTGTTGCTGTGTACAAGCCAACTGTAATTCAAAACTACAGGGGCTTTGCTCTGCTCCCGGTTTAGGTCTTCAAGACCCAGTGGGTCAGGAGCTGCTTTCCTCTTTTCTATGGGAGCACTATTTGTATTCCCACGGTGACTGGCTTTGTGTCCAGACTCACCACTGTCCACTTGATCATGCTTCCAACATGGAAATTGCCCGGTAGTTCCATTCCTATTGTGTATTATACCTGAAGAAATTGGAAGAGGAAGAAGTGATGCCTTACAAAGGGGTGTGTGTGTGTGTGTGTGTGTGTGAGGTGGCTGTGCTCGCCCTGTGCTGGGCACTGCTGCCCAGGGACAGAAACGGGAGCAGTGGGCACACCTATAGGTAGTCAAGTATGTGTTAGTCCTGCACCAGCTCCATTCTTACTTTGAGAAGAAGTTGACCTTACCTTCTAAAATTCTTGTCTGCTCTGGAAAACAAGCAGATAAGACATCTTTACTGAGCTAGAAATTTCTCTTGAATGTACCCTCTTTAATTTATGTTCTCTCTCACTTCATTGCCTGCGGCAAAACCCATTAATGGTGGCAGTTTGTGACACAACTGAAGGCTTCTCTAATGGGCAGCTCTCCCGCAATTCCATTGCACTCTGGCTTTGGAGGAATTTGCTGGCATTGTGGTGCTCAGCTTCTCCCCCTCCATTTCCCAGGCTCCAGAGACTAATCCTTCCTTCAGCTGGTTTTGCTGCTGCTATGGCAATATTTTCTCCCCCATAGTGGTAATCATGCAATGGTCTCTGAGAACAGCAGGAGAAGCGGTGCCTGTTAGATGCATAAAAGGTAAGATGAACTACATGTCATAAAACTTTTAAAAGTTCCTTTTTTGTGTTTGTGCGGGGGTTATTTTATATGGCTTTTGATATGAAGCTAAAATTGCACATCAAAAAGGATAATGCATCTTTAAGCTGTTACAATGACTTCTAAATTTTTCATTTAATGTCAGTGAGGAAAAAACCCCCTCAGTTGGCTGAGTTACGTTGGTGAGATGGCTGTTTCATTCCATAAAGTGTCTGCAGTGGATTTGAACAGTAGGAAATCCAAGGGTGATAAATAGCTATTTCTAAGTAAATTTCATGCAATTGCCCTTTGGTTAAAGTCTTTCCTCTCAGCACTTTCCTGTGCACATAGCCCAACTAATAATATTCAGGAGCAAGTGCTTTCCAGTGTGACAACTGATTGCACTTTGAAGCAGTAAATGGCTGATTTCATAATTGGTATAATTTTTCACAAGTACCTGAATGTCATATACAGAAAGAATAAGCAACCTGGACTTAATACAGGAGCTTTTTCAATTCTCCTAAAAATCAATAATGTATTAAACCCCTCTAACTGATTAAAATAATGTGAACCCTGAGTAGGTTTTGTGAGGAAGGCAGGTTTCTTCAAGGGTGGCAGATTTATGGCAAAAGGGTTAATACATGGGGAGAATGGGGATACGTTACAGATGGAGTCCGTTTTCCTAATTAAACTTTTATCAAGATTTTCCTGGTTTGAATTGTTTCACTTAGTGCGATGGAAAAGAGCATTTCCTTTAGTGTTCAGGGCAGCACTTGCAGCACTCGTGTGTGACACTGAGAGCAGTGTCCTCACAGAAAAGATTGTGATTATAAGAAGAAATATGGTATCCATTCCAAAAATTGCATGGTGGGTCCAGAGCATCCCTCTGCCCTGCGACAGGAGAAGGCACAGCATGGTTTTTCAGAGGCGAGCTCCGCAGGTGCCCGTGCAGTCTCTGTATGGACCACAGCCCAAGTCCAGAGCATGGGACTGCCACCAGCCTGGGGAGGAGGCTGCTGCCAAATTATCCTGGTGTGCAGGGGGCAATATTTTGCCCAGGGGCCTCTTTGCATAGAAAAGTTCAATTAGTGTCACAGTGACGTGAATGTTATTAACAGGGTAACAAAAGGAAGAGCTGGGAGATAAGCAGAAGGTTATTTCCCGCCCCCCCCCCCCCCCCCAGGATTTTAAGATTTCTTTAAATCCTTTGAGAGTATGGTGGGAAAATGTTTGAAGATCTACTGAGAAAATATTTGTAAAGATAAAGCAAAGACGCAGTCTGGCAGCAGAGGCGTGCAGAGGGCAGGTGAGGGGTGCAGGCACCAGGCACCTGGGCGGGTATATCGGAGGTGCAGCAACACACACGGACTCTCACTGGCAGTGCTGCGTGTGATCAGTATCTGGGGTGTGGGTGTGTGTCAGAGTAGTGGAGCACACATAAATATCTCAGAAGGGAAGATTAAGAAAAAAGATCACTTGTGTTGAAGCCTGGGTGAACTCCTAAAGCTCGTGTAACTGCATCAGTCCCCAAAAGCGTGGGCATCCACCTGCGCCTGACAAGGCAGCACCATGTCCCCTCTCCCTGGGGGAGACACGTCCCCGTTTGCCCCTGCGCTGGCAGTAATGTGCATGCCCACCCAGCTGCCCAGACCTGACACAGCATCCCCTGCCCTCCCCAGGAAGGGTATTCTCCCTCCTGGCGTGGTCACACACAGGTGAATTGAGGAATCTATTTAAACTTTGTTTCTCCAGATTGAGATCAGACATCTTAAACTCCATATTATTCACGTTTGTCTGTTGTTTCTAACTCATTTCGTATTTTCCAGCTGAGGGACTCTGCCAGAAGCACTCTTTGCTGAAGATTAAAACAATTTAGGAAGCAGACACCCAATTCCTTTCTTTGGATAGTAGGCAAATTGGATATCTGTGAGAAGCAAGCAAATTTTATTATCAACAGATAGTTTGCTACTTAACTATCCTTAAGAATCCCCTGGTATTTACAGGCTTTTGTTAGCTGTCCTGAGCCAAAAGGAAAACACAGCGTGCATCCTGCAGAGGTACACTGGCTACCACCACGTTCAGAGGCTCCCTCTGCCCTGTACCCCTGTGGGACTGCCGGCAGCCCGGGAGGGCAGTGTGGGGAACAGATATTTAATGGGAGCAAAGATGCTGGAAAGCTACCTGCTGGAGGGGGAAGAGCCCAAGGTACTCCCATGCATGGCTGCGGCGCTCCATGCAGTGGGGACCAGCCTGGTGAGCTTCCCAGGAGCTCTGGCCCCATGTGTGTGGCACTGGTGCCAACAGGGCTGGCTTTTGCACGGGGTCTCAGCCTCTGCTGGGGCTGGCACGGTGTCCTGCCTGCAAGGGGATGGGGACAGCCGGACCTGGGACCCTCTGAGTCATGTACTTGCACGCACTGATGCCGGTTTTAAACTGCAGCTGGCATTGCCGTTACCAAACACCAGCTATTAACAAGCGAGCAAGATTAGGAAGAAAGGGGAGAGAAGACCTCGAATATCACAGGCCAAAGGGTGGCCGTGAAGCCTTTGTGGTAGCTTTGTTCGGGCTGACTTACGCTCACCAGAAAAGCCTTTTGCTTTGAGTCTGTCAGTGGCATTGCACTGCTGCTCTGCAGTTTGTGCTCTGCGATCTCCTCTGATGTTTGTAATGAGGCCAAGGGACATGTGAAATAGCATTTATGTCATTAGCTGTGGCTCTCATTGATTTGTATCAAAATAGCTGTTTTAAATGTAATTACCACTAATTTGTGAAAATGCGCCATTAGATATGTAAATTCATTGGCTAATGGATGACACGTGGCAGACTCCAGTGGATGGGATGACGTGGGATAACGAAATCGGAGACATTTCTCAGCTTGCTAAGCAGGTTTCTCGGGGCTGGGGTTTGGTATCTGGACACACTGGCCTGTCCCCCTGGCGCCTTTCCCCTGGCTCTTCACACAGGGCATAGGCCACATGGGACCTGGAGCTTTCTTCCCAAGCAAAGGTGCATTTCCCAGTGCATTGGGGTGACGCGGGAAATTCTGCAGGAGTCCAGGAAGACAAAGAGGAGAGCTCAAAATTATACAAGGATCAAAATAAACCCATGGAATCATCCATCAGGATTGCTGTAGTTCTTGACCACATAGTCAATGATTTATTTAATCTTAATATATTCCACAAAGAGTCCCCATATTTCCATAAATATGTCATATCTACCTAATACATAGTAATGAACCTGCTCCAAGGGTAAATAAATAAGATCTAAGCTCAGCAAGCCAATGTTTATCAAAGGGAGATATACAGATATTGAGTCCTTTAAAGTACCATTCTTCATAGCAATCACAACCAAGTTAGGCAATTTATAACATGTCAAGTCAATTAGAAATCCCAGTGGGCTCAGTGTGAGCCCAAGCACAGAGGGGGAGGCTCTGACGAAGCGGGTAGGGCTGTGTGTGCGCAGGCAGGCGTGAGCACGTTGGTGTATGGCTCTTGCACTGATGAGCTTCAAACCCTGCAGGACAGCACCACTGACACTGCAGAGCTATCAGGGAATGTTGTCTAAAAGATTGTGCAGTTTCGAATCAGAGAATTGTTTAGGTTGGAAAAGGCTTTTAAGACATCAAGTCCAACCGTTAACCTAACACTGCTGAGTCCATCACGGAACCGCGTTCCTCAGTGCCACACCTATGCACCTCCTAAATCACTCCAGAGATGGGGACTCCACCACCTCCCTGGGCAGCCTGTTCCAATGCTTGATAACCCTTTTGGTGAAGACATTTTTCCCAATATCCAATTTAAACCTCCCCTGGCACAACTTGAGGCTGTTTCCTATTGCTTGTTACTGGGGAGCAGAGACTGACCCCTTGTGCCTACAGCCCCTGTCAGGCAGCTGTAGGGAGCGATCAGGTCCCCCCTCAGACCCCTGTTCTCCCAGCTAAACCACCCTGGTTCCCTCAGCTGCTCCCTGTAAGACGTGCTCTAGAACCTTCACCAGCTTTGCTGCTCTTCTTTTGGACACACAAAGATTTTTCTACATAGCTGTTTTCATGTAGGTGTTTCATAAGGGGAACTTTTAGGCTTCATGTATAGAAGGATTTACTAATTTTTGTTTCGAGACTTGTTTATTGTGAAAACTTGAAATAGTTTCAAACAGAAAATTTCACTTGGACTGTTAATTTTTCTTATTCCATTATTTTGTGGCATTATATGTAGCAGTGTGTAACATGATGTAATATACTAGTCTAAATATTTTTATACAAATGCATTGAAAAAAACTAAAAATGTGGGGTGCAAAGGGAAATAACTAGGGTTTTTATATGTTACACCTTTTAAATCTTATTTTCTAGAGCAAAGTATTTCCCATCTGTGTTGCAATTAGTTTGACAAAGTCAATAATAATAGAAGATTCTGATTATGTCAATATGACATGTAATATTATGCACTTCTACTACTATTATGCATATTATGACATGACTTGACATGATATGACAGGTCACATTATGCGTTACTACTGATGTCATAAAATAATGTAAAAGTAATAAAAACAAATTTTGAAATGAAAAAATTTTAAATGAATTAATGATTTTTCCTAAGAGAAATTCCCAAGCAAATCTTTTTCATTTCCATTTTTAAAAAGTTTGTTCTGTTTTCACCCAGAAGGCGAACAGCTTCTGAAGAGTTAACATTTCCCATGAGGCTGGAGCCTTAGGTTTTGATCAGCTCACAAACCCGCAGCTCACAGCTCACAACTCCTCAGTGTTGAGCTCACTCAGGATCCACATGTGCATCATCCGTGAGCCTGGCACATGGCAGCACATCCATGCTTCTGCACACACACCATGTTCCCACGCCATGCCCTGGGCTCCCACGAGCTGGAGGGCAGGGTGGTGTGTGCTAATGTGTCCATACTGGGGGACTGCGGCCCCAGTGCATCATTTTGCACAGGAAAGTGCCAGTCCTGCTAGTCCCAAAGCAACAGATGTAAAAGATATTCACAGTGCATCAAAAGCACAGTGAAAGAAAATACACATTTTTTTGCTTTGTAAATTAAAGCATCTCATTCTTTCAGTCACAGGAGCTGGGATGTTAGGGGAGAAGCTGGTGTATGGTCCCTGTTCTCTGGGGATGCAGTTCCCGCCTCTTTGGGTACCTCTGCCTGGTGCCTCCCAGCTCTGCTGTCACCTGCTCCGGGCATTCATGGAGGAGGTGAGTTACTCCACTTTCCCCTCTCAGGTAAAAAATTTTTTCTTCATTCTCGGCTTTGCTGCCTGCTCATTGCTTTGCCCTCACCCCCAGTAGTCAGGTTTTGTGTTGGCTTTTAAAACTTCTCAGGAGGAGCCTGTGGAGAGCACAGAAAACCCTGGAGAACAGGGACGTGTCCTGGCAGACAAGGTAGCGCAGGTGATGAAGGCACTGCCTGACATCAGACTGGCACATGTTTTACTTGTGTGAAGTATACAGTGTGCTGATCCTAATTTATATTCATTTTTACGGGGATACAATGATAATTCTCACTTCCCAGAGACACAAAACAGTTTGAAAAACATTTATAACATGTCACTGGTGAGCTGGATGCTTACAAGCCTGAATCTATCCTGTGCTCGTGTCCAATGTAGCTGCAAAGGTGTAGATTCCCTGTGCAAATCATTAAGAAAAAATGGCACTTGCTGGCAGGCAGGTAGAAGTTTCAGTGGCCTGGAGACCAAAGCAGGAATCAGACACAGGCACCAGGGGCCACAGACTGTGCTCGCTGTTCTCCTGCCTGTGAACCAGTCAGATAATACAACGGCTGGGATTAGGATTCATTTTTAATGAAATACTTTTTGCAACAATCCTACAGCAGCCCCAAATGGTGGCAGATAAGAGGACTGCCAGGTGGAAGATCTCCTCTTGTCTCGGCTGCTTCACAAGTTCCTCTGTAAGGGAAGCCCCCCGTGATGGCTGCGAGGTGCAGTGGTGATGGGGTGGTGGGGAGGGATGCTGGTGGACAGGGGTGAGGGCTGGCAGCCAGCAGCAGCTGCAGAGGAGCAGTCTCAGTGCTGGCAAACAGCATGAGGATGAGGTTGAAGAAGTGTGAGCACGAGTGTGGTGAGGACCCCCTGACCCCACAAGTGCCAGAGGACAGGGCAGGGCAGCCCAACGCCTCTGGCCCTCTGCCTGCTGCGGTCCTGCGCCTGGGCTGGCACCCACGGGGTCAAGGCAGAGGCTGAGATGGTGCTTTTGGCACCTTAAAAAAAGAGCATCCCTGCCACTGCCTCCCAGGCAGCCATGAAGGACCCATGCCCTGCCCCTCCAGCCTGGAGGGGGCTGGGGGCTGGGAGACCTGGCCTGTGGGACTCTTTGGTGCCCCTTCCATCACCGCACAGCAGACAGCCGCAGCTGCCGGGCCCCGTGGCACTGTGCCCCTGGCTCCCTTGGGCGCTGGGCGAGCTTGATGCCGGCCGGCCCTGCTGCACACTGCTGGCATGGCCCAGGCTGTGGCACTGCCAGCTGTGCCACACTCCAGCATGTTGTGTGGCTTCATGACACCTGGGTGCCAGGGACCAGTGCCTCGGCCCCTGTCCCAGCCCCAGGAGGATTGCCTGATGTGGAGGAGCCACACGGGTGTGTGCCTCTAGAGCCCCTTTCCCAGGGGCCTCCAGCCTGCGGGTCCCCGTGGTGGTGCCAGCCGAGCATGGTGCCCGTGCTTTCCCACCCCCGGCCAGTGAAGCCAGCAGAGGGGCTGGGCCCAGGCCAGAGCCACCTCCTGACCTGAATTTCCAGCCAGCGTGGGACCTGCTGCCCAAAGCCTCCCTCCCTAGGCTGACACCCCCCAGGGGTTCCTGCTCCACTGCGGCAGAGTCCTATCCTCGCTGCGGAACAATCGCCCCTTCACCTTGCAGTGAAATTCACACTGCAGCATCGTCCCCTCATCCTCATGTCCCAGCAGCACTGCTCCTGCCTTGCAAGTGCTGCAGTAGCTGCGTGAGGTGCACCCTGCACATGATTTACTGGGGCTCCTCTCTGCTGCCATCGCTCCTCTGCTGAAGTCACCATGGGACCATGCAGGTGGCAGTGTGCTGCTGCTCTGGGGTGAATTGCATCTCTGACAAGAGCTGCCTCTCCTTGCAACCCTGCTCCTCCCGCAGAGCCTGCACCAGCCCACCGCCATGCAGTGTGGGTCACCTA
Organism: Falco biarmicus; assembly: GCF_023638135.1. Lineage (NCBI taxonomy): Eukaryota > Metazoa > Chordata > Aves > Falconiformes > Falconidae > Falco > Falco biarmicus. Next base: position 2,486,351 of record NC_079296.1, on the reverse strand, counting down.
CACACCCATGGCCCTGGTCCCCCTGCTTGCAGTGGGGCTGGCTCCACTTTGGAGTTGTCACAGGGTGGCAGAGAGGCTCCATGTCTCCAAGGCCTGTGCAAGGGGATGGAGGCTGTGTCCCCTGCAAGGGGACATGCCAGCTGGTGGCTGCCAGCCCCGTGGGATGTTCCCTGCCTGGCCACTGTGGTGGGAGAGCCCTGCAGAGCCTGTCCTCCCTGCCACAATGTGCCTTGCTGGGGGCTCTGTCCTCTGTGCTTGGGATGGGCAGTGCTGCTGACAACTCTTCCCAGGCACGAGAGACCCTGGTGATACAAGAAAGGTCATTCAGGGACCACAACAGTGTCGTCTTCAAATGGAAATGTAATTTTTTTATTTTTCAGTGCTGATAGAGTGCTCAGAATAAAGGTAGCTGATGGCTGGGAGAGCTTCAGCTCGGACAGCCTCCAGCCTCTTCTCCCAGCCCTTGCCTGTGCACAACGTGGCACAGAGCCCCGCTGAGCTGCCATCCTCCTCCTTGGTGGCTGTGGGACTGCTGCCCGTCCCCTCCTCGCAGGAGCAGTGGCTGTTAGTGAGGGGCTGTGTGATCCCTACCCGTGGTGCCTGTCAGAGGGGACCCAGAAGCGTGCGGCTCGGTGGGCACCTGAGTGTTGGGAGCCGTGCGAGGGCTGCCCCTCACCAGCCCTTCCACCTCCCCTGGACTGCAGGAGGGAGGGGGCCTGGGGGTCCCCCGAGCCCTGGGAGCGGGGGCTGGGTCTCAGCTGTCTTGCCAGGATGCCCCCTCTGCTGCCTGGACCTGCTGCCTCCCTGCCTGCTCCGGCACCGGGCGCTGCTCTGGGCAAGTGATGCCGTCTCAGAGTGGAAGTTATCTCGTGTTACAGACTCGTGTTGGGTGTCGCTTCCATCTCCATGAAAGCAAATGAAAGGGTTTTGATCCAAATTGCATTTCCTCTCGTAGTCTGGAGTATGACGGCACATTAAAGCCTATAATATTCCACTGCTGCTCTTTTGCATGATTTTTTAATTAAAAAACTATGGAGTAAACAAACATTCTGCTCTAGAGTAGCCCTGCAGAGACCCATCCGTAGGCACATTTACATCTCTACACTTTTTCAAGAAAGTTTATATCTTAACAACAACAAAAAAAAATAATATCACCCACCCAAACAGTTAGTATTGGATAAAAGTTTGAAGTGAAAGGCAGCTGGCAACCTTCTCCAGCCCGTGAAATGATATTAACATTTTATTATTCTAAGGTGAGCTTTTTGAAACGGAATTTTAAATGTTACCCTGCTGTTCCAGAACACAAAAACCTTTAATTTTATGCAAATGAACAGCGAGGAGCTGAGCGCTTAATGTAAACGAACACTTTCTTTGTAGGAGAGGTTGGAAGAGAAAAAAAAAAATTCCCAGGGATTCTTTAATTGCTGTCTGAAATTATGTAAATCCCACTGCTAGGCAGAACGCAATTATCCCGTGCCCCTCTCTGCCAGCATTGCTAATGTCTAACAAAATATCGGTGGGTGACATTTAGTCGAGGTAATGCAAATGAGAATTAATTTTTTTCCAAGACAAAGGGCAGCTAAAAGATCACCTCATTCATACACCGCGGAGGGGGGCAGAGCCAGAGGGCTCTGCCGGGAAGGCGGCGCCAGAGGCAGGCGAGGGCACCAAAAAGTTGGGCTGGTGGCACTTGGGGACAGCTGGGCCCAGGCCAGAGCCTATAAGTCCTTCTTTATCTTTTTATTTTTCAAAGGAATGAAACCCGGGGAGGTGGGGGCAGGTTGTTTGTTTGTTTTTCTTTTTAATTCATGGTCATTCTGACACGGGGGCAGGATGGGAAACGTGATTGAAACCCCCTAATCGCTCTGCCTGGTGTCGGGTAAAGGCAGCATGTGATTTATCACCTACTTGTGCTGATAACTAGCAATAATTCTATTAAATATTCAGAGTGAGGCTTTTGCAACACAATTATCAAATGGGATTTGTTAGCACAGAAATGCTTCACGAGCACAAAAAGGTGCTGCAGGTATGGGGAAGGGGCTGCTTTTTAAAGGGCTTCCCTTGCCCCCGCTTTGACTGAGGCTGGGGTCACCTCCACACTTGCAAGGTGGGGGGACGGTTGCCATTTTTGTAACATAAATCAGAGAAGTCATACAGGGATTTTCCTTCTTCTCTCTTTTTGTTTTCCTTTTTGTTTTTTATTTTTGGTTCTTGCGTTTCACAGCTACCCTTGCTTCCAAGGCTGCATCTAAGAGCTTGTGACTCTGCTTACCTTTTGAAAGAGAAAAGGAAACCCCAGCGGGAGCTGGTGCAAGGCAGGGGCAGGTCTGTGTGAAGAGTGATGAAGTATATGGATGCTCAGAAGGCTCCGGATCAGGGTAAGAAGTGCTCGTGGAATTATCCTTTGAAATGTACACTCTCTGCAGGGAGGCCCCGGGGATCATCCTTGCTGGAGGAGATGGGCTGAGTTGCACCATCTGCTTGGGATTTAGGACAGGCAGAGCTGTGAAAATAAGAATTAAAAATACAGAGTATCAGGAAATAGTTTCCTCTTGGCCTGTCTTTTTGAAATTATACCAGGCAAAGCTGGATGGTTGGTGCCACCTGCGTGCTGCAGCATTCCCCATGATGGGGCTGGGTTGCTGGTGGCTGGCAGGGACCCCCAGTCCCCCAGGGCTGCACCGCAGGCTCTGCCACCCGGCACCAGCCCCACCTGAGCATGGCTGCTCTGGCAAAGCTCAGACACCTCCCCTTTTTTTTATCCAGTTCCTGCCACATCAGCTCCCCATCCTAGTCTTGTTAACACAGCATGAGAGGGGCCGATGCCCAGGAGGAGCCCCCGGATCTGGCAGGCTCCCCCTGGGCAAGCGTCACCAGCAACCTGCAACTAGCTCCATGGTCCTATTCATAAATGTAGGATCTCCAGTGCCGAAAAAGGAATGGATGTATCATTCATCTGTTTCTCATTGCATTTCCTTCCTTTGAGTTGTTGAAGCCAGTGCGTTGAGAAACGCATTCCCCTGATGCCCGCACCATGACCACCAGCCCGCCCAGACTCTCCCCCAGCTGTGCTTGGCACCCACCGGGCTGCACACTGGTGCAGTCCTGCCATGCTGGTATTGAGCAAGGAGGATGGAGGGGGGGCAGGAGGCGTGAAGTTGGGGTGATGCAACTGCAGGCAGAAGCTGTCCCTTGCCTGCAGGACACCGCTGCTGTACAAAGACTGTCCTTGTCCTCCTAAAATTTATAATCTTTATAATCTAAGATTTAGACTCTTCAAAGCTTTATGCCTGTCTTTAACCTGTAGCACATGCATAGTCTCAATGGGATTTCTCATCTGCTAAGAGTTAAGCACGTACATAAATCTTTGCAGGCTGGGGGCCTAAGGCATTCCCATGCACACATGCACACACATTCCTGCGCACACGCGTAATGGAACAACTGCCATGCAAGCTCACTCGTGGAGCCATCTGTGTCAGAGCGGGGAGGCACGCAGAATCCTCGACGCTTGTGCCAACCTCCCGAGCATTTCTCAAGCATTTTGGATGCTGGGGGGATGTTGAACTTCTGACACCACCTTTAGCAAATTCCTTCTGTGTCTGCATCTCCGGGAAGCAGGAGGGGGATGTTAGCAGGCAGTAATTGTGCCAGAGGTGAGCACAAGCAGGGAGCAGTCATGCACAGCCACAGACAGCATTTGGGTCAGACTGGGAACAGAAAATAGCTCAGGAAAGCACTGGCATGCCAGGTACTTGGCATGAAAAAGAAAGCATGTTGAAGGCTCGCTGTGCAGTGAGTCTTTCCCTGCCTCCCTCCACCAGGCTGCTCACTCACAGACATGGCCAGGGCAACGTGCACAGGACCCGGGGCTGCTCTGCACAGGTGCTCCAGCACAACTTGTCTAGTGCAGCCTCCTGTGCTCAAATGCTGTCGTGAAGATTTGTTACCAGGTTCCATCACATCAGCTTCATTTTCACTGATGTAAGCTGTTCCAACATGATCCAGAGTCAAACTGGTGTAAGATACCAGGGCAGATTTTTCATGAACTGGCAGAACTGATGAAATGCCATGCCAACCACTCTAAGTCCTTCCAGTATATAGGGTTTGTGAAGTGTTTCCCCAGCTGTTTGTATTTAGCAGTATAGCATTTGCAGCAGTCTGGTCTATGAGTCTTCACTGTATGAACCTCCAAGCTTTAATTTCCATGCAGCAGTTTTTGCCATCAAATGACCAAAAAAAAAAGAAAGAATAAATTCACATTTAAAACATCCCCATTAAACACTTTTTTTTGCCCTCATGTAATGTTGTTTTAAGTCAGACAATATGACCTTCATGAAACTCCATATCTGGTGTTTGCAATGTGAGTGGATAAGGCCTCTTTAATTTGGGGTTAAAGTATCCAGGCAAACTCATCAGGTGAGAAGCGGCATTTCATAAATATTTTGTGCTCTGCAGCGTTCACTTTATTAAAGAAAAAATTGCATTAGTTTCCCTAAAACATCATATGCCCACTACACGAAGTTATGGCCGTTAGACAGCAACCCTGGGCAGTGGCAGGCAGCAGCGCACACAGCGGTGCTCAGGCTTGCCCCCGCGCTGCACGGCTGCCTGCGCCCGCAGTGGCTCGGGTCAACTGCTATTTGTCAAAAGCATCCGTGGCTGTGGCCCCAGGCAAAGTGCTGATCACAGCACAGCACCCTCTGAACTGACCCAGGCATTTAGCCTTTTCTGAGAAATATTTACGGAAAGGTCAGCAAATGCTTTGTGACAAGATGCTAGCACATCCCTAACCCGCTCCTTTCTCACTCCCTACCTCGCCCCACGTGCCAGCCACAGAACAAACCAGGACCGGATGCCGACATTCCTTCCTTTGCATCACACAAACACTGCTTCGAGCCCCCCACGCCTGCGCGGGCAGGGATGTGTTTCTGTCTGTAACCCCATCTGTTTCCAGAGGATGCTTTTGCATCAGCCAAATGATTTTCCATGTGCCCCCACAACACTGGGGTTGTTTTGCGTGAAGAAAAGCCCTTCTCACTATGCTCAGCTTGTCCTAACGGCAGCCTCTGCTGCCCTAGTCCCCATGCCTGCTTCATCAGCACCTCTCAGGGTCAAGATTTGGGAGCTATGGTTGAAAAGGAATGAACAGGACCTGTTACTGCAAAATGCTGGCAAAGAGGAGGATGCTGCATCAGGGTTACAAGCAGGATGGCTCCGTGCACTGCACCGTGGCAGCACCAGCTGCCTTTTCCTGATTGCACCAGGTACCCCGGGCTCTGGAGCCAACTGCACTTCCCCATCCTATTGCCAATGATTTCTTCCATCAAACATGCTTTTGCTGTGCTCACTGCCACTGTGTCCAGGCAACTTCAGCTACTGGGCCCTTGCTGACCTATCTGCTGGCTCCATCTTTGCTTCTCCATCCCACAGTCAGCAGCATTAGCTGCCCGTCCTGGCAGCAGCCAGTTACTGCCCATGGTGAGGCAGGCAGACAGACAGACAGAGCAGCAGCAGGAACCAATCACTCTAAACAGATTTATCAGCTAGAAAGTTCCTTGCAAGAAAATAGAGCAGTGAGGGGCACACGGTCCTGAGGACGAAACAGGCTTACCATTCCTGAGCCCTCCCTGCCCTGAAATGGCCCGGGTTTCTAAGCAGATCAGAGTAAAAACCTCCTGTAGCTGGGTAATTCTGCCTCTTCCCGATAAGCCGGTAACCCCATTAATAGAGAGTCTGGCATGGAGGGAGCTGTGCTGGGAAAGCGCTGCACCTCAACATACACAGCAGATTAAAAAGGACTTAATCACAGTGCAGCCACAAAGTGCACTACATTGCATTATTCCTCTGAAATAAAATTTTATATACAGCCTATCTGAGAGCAGCACAAAATAAATACTTTTAAAATCTATGATTACTGTAGGGTTTTTTTTTAATTTTATATTGGTGGCTGAGTTCTGCTCTTGCTCCAAAGGATTAGAGGGATAATTCCATTACAATTTAGTAACAAGATTAAAAGAGCCAGTTATCCATTTATGGGGGTCTATGGAAACAAGCAGTGGCTTCTGGAGGTCTCAGACCCTGGGTAGGTGTATCACTCACATCACAGACACATCCAAATCAGGTTAAGGCACAGGCAGGACATGCCCGAGGTGAAAAGGTCTCTGGGGCCACCCGTCCCAGCTTTACCTTGAGAAATGTTCAGGAGTTCGCAGGGCAAAAGGATGCAGACAGGGAGACTTTCTAGTGTGAGAATGGTCATGGACCGGAGGAGAAAGGAAGGGAGAGCAAGAAGGAGCGCTCTAGAAATAAAGCCATTCAGGCAGCTCTCCCAGGAAAGAAGCACCAGTGCCACAAACGTCAGTGCTGAGGACATGTTTCACACAACCACTGACACGAGGGTCCCCAGGGCAGGAGGAGCCATCTCTAGCATGAGAGGTGGAAGAGACCCAGCACCAACCCATGGGGAGGTTCCTCTCAGGGCCAGAGTGCATCCCCAAGAGAAACAGGGTAGTGGGGTGCTGGGGTGGCTGTGACAGAGATTGCCAGATCCTTTCAGCCGTGCAGAGCATGTGAGAAATACCCATCAGCCAGACACCTGGAGAGTGCCAAGATTTGGTATGCCAGGATCTTGACATCTTTCCTATCTCCACAGCTGGAAGAGGAATTTGTGACACCTTCTATAGCAAATTTAGTTTCTTCCTATTTAGAAGCAAATTCCTGAATTCTTGAACATTTTTTTCCTCCAAGTTCTCTGTGATTTTCTGCATTGATAAAGCCTTGGCTCTGCAGGACAGGAAGGCTTTAGGTCAGCAGTAGGAATTCCCAATGGGTGTTGAGTTATGTAGGATGCATGGTTTATTACTCATTCCTCCTACCTCACACAAGGACACAGCATTATAATCATGCATTTGGACGTCAGCTTCACACTGATGATCTGTTACGCAGTTACAAGGATATTTGAGCATTTGGGTTTAAAAAGCACTTTTCAGGAGCGTTACTAAATTTCACTTGCAAGGATATTGGCTGAAAATGACCGCGGCAGAAGATGCAAACACAGGTCATGTGGAGGAAGGGAGTTATTTAGCTGTTCTAATGAGTACATGTGGGAAAGCATTTGCAGCACTGGTCCAGCTCTGCCCCATGGATTGGAAATCTCACTGTCGGAAACTCCCTTGCACAAAAATAATGTACCTGTCAAGCTACATAGGTGGAACTGGCATGAAACATTCAGGGTTAGAAACTAGCCATCACTGGCATTCTTCTGTGTATGCTCTATACTGATTAACGGATTAATTGATATTTAATTGATTGCACTGTCAGAGCAGGACTTTAGCATGTGCTGATTGTCTCGCTGACTGTTACTAACAAGTCTGAAGAGCATTTAGTATAAATCCATAGGAACTGTGCATGCAAAAGGTACAGAAACTGCTTCGGTGGCCACAAAGACCTGAGTTCATGGAGCACAGTCAGTAAGCAATGTAATCTTTCACCCACAGAAAGGTCTTTCTCCTTGGTTTTAAAATAATTGTTCAGAGAAATTTAAATTTAGCTGATTAGGTGGAGTGAGACGTGCCCTCAGTGTGACCCCCCCAGCAACATGCCATGCTCTGCTCTCTGCCTGGGAAGCTCCTCTGCAGCGTTTGTGCCAGCTTTGCACAGCCCTGTTTTGTCCCGCGCAGGGGGAATAGCCAAGTGCCTCCACTGGGGGGGACTGATGCAGACCGAGTGTCTGTCCCCATGCCACGCAGAGCAGTGGCCCGGTGCGAAGGGGCAGGTTTGGAGGAGCAGCCAGGACCCATCCTGGGGTTCTGCCTTCCCCTTGGCCTCGAGCAGGGTGGGCAGGATGCAGCCTGCATGCCTGGGGCGCGGGGCACCGTCCCCTGATGAATGGTCCTGTGCATGTACAGCACTTCTTTTGCTGTTTGTCAAGAGCTTCTTTAAAGGCCTCTCACTCCGCAGAGTTACAGCCTATAGCAATCTGTCCTTTTCTCTTCAAACAAACCCTTTATAGGCTTGTTCTTGTGAAATTTATGGGTTGTTGGGTGAAACATTAGGAAACATTACATCAAAAATGTAGAATGCTTTTCCCAGCCTGAACCAAGGTCTGTGGCAAGTGCTGGCTGCTGAGATACGGCTCTGACAAGCCTTTTCTTCACCGTGACCAGGACTCCTAAGTAATAACAGCTAGCACCGGCAGCCCCTCCGCCAGGACGGGGGATCATTCACCTGTGTGCCCCTTCCACCAGTGTCGGTGAGGGACCGGATTATCCCATCGGAATGTAAAGATGCAGAACACACCATGGACCTGCCTGGTTTTTAAAAGGTGCAGACGCAGATGTGCTGGTGAGTTCCCCGAGGGAACAAAGCTGGCTGCAGAGTGGCTTGAAATGAAGCACAAGAATTTGAAAGGATCAATAGGTTTTTGGAAGAGCCACCAGACAATTGTAACAACGTTGTCTTGCTGTATTAGTTTAATGTCCACTTGAATCACTGACCTTAAGGTCTGAAAAGGACTAAATCTAGAAACAGATTATTTTTTCCATGCAATATGACAGAGGGGCTGTGGTCACTTCCAAATGCAATTTTACGTTCTCTTATGGAAATGAGTTGTTCCTTGGCTACTTTAAAAAAAGAAACCAATATATGTTTGTCTTGAAAGGGGCTAGACCTCAGTGATGGTGAAGCCATTGTGTGCCGCAGCAGCGGCAGGAGCGGCAGCGCCGAACCAATGCTACCCCCTGGTGACCGGAGCTGACGAGCCGCGCTGCTCCGCGCTGATCCGCGCTGCTCCGCGGGGACCCGGAGAGGCGGGAGCACTGGCAGAGCAAGGCCTGTTAGCCTTGCCCTGGGCTTCTCATCGCAGCAACAAATAGAATCGTTTTATCCAACATTCCCAGTTATACTGCAAGTGTAAAGACGCGGGACGCATCATGGACCGGTCTGGTTTTTAAAAGATGCTGGTGTATGTGTGCAGATGACCCCCCTGAGTTCCCTGAGGGGACAGAGCTGGCTGGAGCAATTTCTGTCATAGAGTCATAGAATCATTTAGATTGGAAAATACCTGTCCAACCGTTAACCCAGCACTGCCAAGCCCACCACTAAACCATGTCCCTAAGCACCACATCTACACATTACTTAAACACCTCCTGTGCTTCATCCTGCAGCAGTACAAAAGGAAATAGAGAGATAGACTGGGACCCTTGCACCTCACAGGGCTGGGGTGGAGGGCATGGGCAGAAGCAGGAGTGCTGGTAGGGACTGGCCAGGGGCACCTCAGGGTGCACAAGCACCCAGCCAACACAGGGAGTTGGTGCTGGGGCGCAGCCAAGCCTGGGCAGGGGGGGCTGCACAGCTCATCCGGCAGGCAGAGCGGCACTGCCACCCCAGCAGTCCTGGGCACCCTGGCAAACCCTGCTGTGAAACTTCTTACAGGAGTTAATGGGACTTCACCCAGGACAGAGCTGCAGCAAACCTGCAACCTGGTCTGGTGTGCCATGCAGCCTGGATCTCACATCTCTCTGTGTTATACTGCTCACTCTTTGCATCTTGCTAATGAAAAGCATGGATGTAATTTCAATTAAAGATAATTACATATTTAAACTTAACATTAAATTCTGCACTAAAACAAAATTACATGAAATCTCAGTGTGCAGCCGTGCTGCAAGGCAGCATGTGAGGCGAGCGGAGGAAGGAAATGCTATTATGCAAAGCCAGCTGATCCTTTCCACACGTATCTCCTGCCTGCACGATGCTTCCCTGTCCAGCAAGTTAAATCTAATCTGTTCCCACACACCATCTTCAGAGTGATCCCTCTCACTCAGTTTTGCTGGGCAGGCCCTGCAGCCACTCAGCCGTAGCCATTACCGCACTGTACAACGCAGACAAAATAATTAAATACCCCATGAGCGAGCGAGACCATCCATCAGCAGGGTTATGAATGGGGCTGTGGTGGGATTTGCCATTCCTAGCAGCAGCTACTACCTTGGCCGAGCAGCCAGGTCCCAGCGGCCTCTTGCATCCATGGGAAGAGGCTGAGAGATGCTGCTGTTGAATAATATCAGGTGTTAACCTGGGCTCAGCATCCTGAGTAAAGCTGGGGATGTGTTTTGAATTGGCGATGAAAAGCGCAGTTTCTAGACTACTTAATTTTTTTGTGAAATTGAACAAATTTGTTAGCCTCAAAAGCAGTTTTCTGAAAATTGAAAACTTTTTTGATTATTCTTTACTATTTCCCCCTCCGAAAATCCCAAACACAACATTTAATTCTTCCAAAAGCAAATGCTTTTATTTTCTATTCCCAAACACACTGAAAATTACCGGTTTGAGATAGAATAAATTGCTTTTTACTCTCCTACCTCCCTTTTCGACCAGTAAATTAAAAAAAAAAAACAAACCACCACAATTATTTGCCCAAGTCTGTGGCTGGGTTCACGCACCAGGCTGGCACAGTACAGGATCGAGCCAAGTTACTGCCAGTCCACCCAGCCATGAGCTTTATCCCCCTGCCCTGCAGCCCACAGGACTTGTGAAGTGCTGCGAGACCTTCATGGCAAGGGGACAGCACTCACCTGTCAGTGGCTCAGCTTGGAGGCCATGCAGGGATACTTTTTTCCTAGCTTTATATATTTCCTAAAAATAGATGGCCAGAGGATGAGTGGGTTAAAGCCATGCTAATTCAGACTGGCTTAGAGCCATGCTAATGAGACCAGGATTTCACAGGCATGGCTAAGTGGATCTCCTAACCTGGCTATAGACAGAGCCTCTTCCAGCCTCAGCTGGAGGTGACAGCCATGGCTGCTGGCACAGGGACACCAACCTCTTCCCACCCAAGCTTTCTGTGCTGCCCCAGAAACTCAGAGGACAGAGGAGAGGAGGGTCCACTCACATCTGCCCAGAGGGGTCCAGCAGCATCCATGTGCCTGCCCACCAGCCTGTGCCAACCGTGAGCACAGCATGGGCTTGCAAAAGTGGGGAGGGAAGCAGAGGGCACCCATGTCCCTGCCCCTCCAGGGCAGGCTTATGCTCGGGTCTGTCCCAATGCCCTGCTGTGGCAAACCAAAGACACTGTGGGACCCTCAAACCTCTTCAGAGAGAAGCTTTTGTTTAATAAAACATGAAAATTATTCATTGTGTGATCTGATAGGAAATTCGTGGTGGTGCTGTAATAATTATTATCATTATTGATTATTGCAGTGTGGCTGAGTAGCTGCAGCCACAGGCCAAAGCCCCACTGTGCACATTGTACCAGGGGACAGACCTCACCCTCACAGACACACTTCTTACACTTCTTAGCCTCAACTGGGCACAAACGTGGTGTTGAAATTGCGGGTTTGCGGTGTGCAATGGTCAGGGCTGCTAGCAGACTTCATAACTGCACAAGGCAGCGCAGCCTGGGGCTGAGAAAATCCAGACACCAGCTGAGCAGATATGGTGCATATGAAACAGTGAGCGGGCTGTGTCACATTGGTGGTGCTGTCATTAAGCTTCAGTGTGAACGTCACCTGCAGAGCCCTTCGCTCCTCTCCTCGGGCCACACTTGTTTTCTGACCTTGGACAATGTCTTCCTCAGCACACTCTGGGAAAGGCCGATTTGCCACCGGGAGGGAGGGAACCAGCAGGACGTGCTTGTTGCCTGGGTGGACACGGTGAGCAGCCACGTGGAGGGACATCACCACGGGCACCGAGGGCACCGCGCACAAGCACAGCTGCTACACTCCAGCACTGGGGTTTCTCCTCCTCTGTTAAATGATTGCAGTTATCAAGCACTGACAAGTGGCATTAAAATTTATTAGCCAGCATAAAGTTTTATTTAAGGGATGGCTAGAGATTTAGTGGGCTCTGCGAGTCCTTACTTAGGCTGGCTGTGTCACCTTTAATAACCGCCTGTAGGGCGTGCAGGATGGCAGGGTGGCCCTAGGTGTCCCGGCTTCTGCTCCCTGTCCTGGGAGGTCCCCCCTGCTGCCCCCCGTGGCACCTGCGCCCCAGCAGCCCCATGTCATGATGCTGCCAGCCCGGCCGTGCAGACCCTGCCAGCAGCGTGCACCCAGCCTTAGTGAGGGAGCTCCTCCAGCAGCGCTTCCATTAATCAGTTTGGCAATCGTGAAATACACTACATGCGTACTGGAGTTTAAATCCCGGACTCACTAATGGTTTACTACCCACTAAATCCCCCTTCATGTTATTTAACTTTTAAACCCAAGGAATATTCCAAATCAAAGAGGCTCTGTGACACGCTTAGTCCGTCTCAAAGAGCCTGGAATTAACATCCCTTCATGGCTCGACAGTGCCTGCCACACAGAGCCACTGCTTGCTCCTTATTAATATTTATGATGGGGAGAGAAAGTTGCATAAATCTTGGTTGATACTTAATTAAAACCCACTTCTTTTGATTTCTTCTCGTTCAGCTTCACTTAGTGTGGACTGTACAAGCATTAGATGCTCATCCTGCAAAGACCAGCCTGGCACATGTGGTGGCACCCAGGGGGCTAAATGGGATTTAGTGCCTGCAGCCCCCGCAGCCCCTTGCCCCCACATGCCCCTGTGCTGCTGGCTGGCCTTTGCTGCCCTGGCCTGGCCAGTGTGTCCACAGGTCAGAGGCTACAGGGGCCAACACGAGCCTCGACTGGCAAAGCACAGCTCAGCTCCAGTCCCTGTGCTTTGGTTTATCTGCGTCTCATGTCTGATCTCAAGCGTGATTCATAAGAAAACAGTTAACACGCGGCTGACATATCTTTGATACGACGATCATACCGAGGAAGCAGCTTGACCCCCGAAGGCTCCCGCGAACGGCAGGATTGACACTTCACATTGACTTTGCTTCAGGCTTATCAACAAATCTCAGCCAATTTTATTAAAGAGCCGCGTGTGGTGTGTGGGACGCGCCAGCCTCAGACAACTTCATCTAACGGCAGCTCAGAAACCAGGCAAGGCTCGGCTCATTTTCTTCTCGTTCATGTTTTCACTTTGCTGGTGAATTTCATTTTACAGAACCTCCTCATGGGTTTCGGTGAAGGCTGGAAAGTGGTAAAAACCCATTGTGTTTCCTGGCCCTTTCATGAAGAGAAGGGGGAGGGCAGGAGGGGCTGGCTGGGGGCAAGGGGGCTGCAGGCAGCAAGTGGAGGCAGGTGACTGCAGCCATCAGGGTCTCCCCAGCAGTGCCCGGACAGTGAATCGCTGTAGAGGGAGCACAGCGGCAACTGCTCCAGCACCCGCTGTGACGGGCTTGGCGACACCAGACTGGCCAGAGCCACATGCCTGGCAAACCCTGCCTGACGGTGGCTGCCAGCCAGGCCCTGAGCAGCACCGAGGGGTGAGGGCGAGTGCTGGCAGCGGGGCAGGGACACCCCAGCATTCCTGGGGACCACAGCCCTGCACCCCCGGGCTACCTGGCAAGGGGCTTTCACCTCTGCCAAACCGTGGCGCCCCATCCTGAATTACAACCCCAGGAAACGTGGAATTCTCCCGCCCAAAACCCAGCCAAAACGTGTGGGCAGCACTGACTTTTCCAAACTGGTTTACTTGGTTTAGGCTCTATTTTTTAACTGTTTAATGTGTATGTTGTATTTTTAGCACCAAAACAGGTCTGGGGCAGGGTCCCCCAGGACGAGAATGAGGGCAGCAAGCAGCCAGCAGGATCCACTGTTCTGAGGCATTATTTGGTAATTATGTCTCTTTTTACTCATGCTAATTTTATCTGTATTATTTATATATTCAAAGCCATTTATAAATAATACATACATTTATGCTAAGGTAATTGCCTCAACTAGATTATTTGTCCCAGTTTTTATTGTCTATCCAGATGCTGAATATTAAAAGTATGCTTTCTTATATGCATTAGTGGTTCAGAGCTGGCTGTCTTGTCACGGGAACAGCACTTCTGCATCTGCGGATTTGGTGGGAGAGGGAGAAGGTGGAGGACAGTTTTGGTGAGGGCAGGGCAGGGAGAGGGGAAGGGCAACGGGGAGCAGGGAGGGGAGCCTGGGGCCAGCGGCTGTGCCAGCACACCGGTGCCAGACCCGTGTGCAGCAATGCCACTGTGCACTGGTGGTGCAACCACCTCAAGCCCCCTCCGCAGGGCAGTAGCCCAGGGGTGGGCTCCAACAGGAGGGACAGGGCTTCAGGAGTGACTCAGGGAACTGGTCCCAGTATTGCTCACATCCCAATCCTACCTCCCACCTCTTCACTTACCAAAACTTGACATCGCAATGAAAAAAGATTAGGAGCATTGACAGGCCTGCAAAGGTGACAGCTACAAAGAAATATGGAGCAATCACATTGTCAGAGTGCCTATTAGGAACCTAAAAAACCTCAGCTCTCCTGCACAAGCAAAACTGATTTATTGCACAGTACAGTTCATGAACTCATCATTGGTTTTGCATGGAGAAGAGATGGATTTTCTTTCAGATGTTTATGGTGTGAGTAGACTGTCCTGAAAGTTATTGTATGATTTTATAAATCAGTAGTGCTTGTAGGGTGAGCCAAGAACAGAGCTGGCTCTCCGGCCAAAGCACAGCCAAAACTCACCCCGCAGCCTGAGGAAGCACTGTGCATTTCTAGGGTCGCGTTTCTTGGGAATCCCTGGCACGGCCTTGCTGAACAGAGGGGCACTCGCACGTGGCTGGGCTGTGGCTGCCAGCGGTGCCAGCAGCCCAGCAGAGACAAGGATCCTGTTCGTATCTCCCAGAAAGCCAAACTGTGCCGCCTTACCTGACCGGCTTCCAGACAACGGTGCAGTCTCTCCATGCATTCATGTGGCACATGGCCATGCTGCCTGCTCCCCGGGCCAGCACCGGCACAGCGGAGCGTGGCTCCAGAGGCTGTGCTGCGTGCTGGGTGTTGGGTGTTGCAACAAGAAGGGGTTTAAAGGTATGGATGCAGGCTTGGCTTTCTGACAATCCTGTACTTGCGTTAAACATGTAAATGTTTCCTCTCCTGCATGGGATTATGCCTCGGATGCCCTGGGAACAGCTGTGGTTTATGTAGATTTTAAAGGTGAACTTTCATGCTCAGTGAAATTTTAAAAGCAGCTGATTTACACATGAATCCATTTCTTGGTGAGTGTCTATGTAGCTGTTTCTCTTCCTTAATGGTTTGTGACTGAAGAGCTGGGCTGTAAACAAGCGGCTTCTGCGCGGAGCAGCCCTGCCTGTGCGGCGGCCGAGACCACCCTGTGGGCAGACCCGCCGGCAGAGCTGGCACTGGGGCTGCGGCCGGCTGCCAGGCTGGGAGAGGGCTGGTGTCAGGGTGTGCTGACAGAGGTGGGGGCTGCTGGGCCATGGGCACCGTCTCAACAGGGAAGAGGATTTCTTCTTCACCCTCGATGGTCCGTGAGGGGCCGCAGGAGCTGGGACATCCCACTCTTCCGCTGGCAGAGGGGACATCCCAGCACCCCACCTGCATCATCCCTGTGACTTGCCCACCTGCGCAGCCCCCGGAATAAAGGATACATGGGCTAACATTGCCATTTAATACTCTTTATAGCAAACAGTTCATAACAATTCATCTATGCAGCCGAGCTGCTCTGCTCATTCCAGGGGACGTACCTCCCACCTGGTTTTGGGCACTGCAGGGAGTGACCTCAGGCACCTGTACGCTCACTGGGACCCTGGCCTTATGTCCTACAAGAGCCCTGCCTTGAGCCCTGTGGGAGCAAGTCCCAGCATGCCAAAGCATGGGCAGCAGCGTGTACCATCTGCCCTGCTGCCTGCTCCTGCTCCTGCCCTGCTCCCGGGCCCTGCAGGCCTGGCTCCAGCAGGGCTGCCTGCCAGCCTGTGGTGCTCCCACGGAGTGCTGCGGGTGAGCGGTGCTGGGTGAGCAGCAGCGGAGGCAGATCCCTGTGGGAGCACCCAAGGTGGCGGTGAGTGTCGGCTGCCCAAGGCCCTGTGCCAGCATCCTGCTCGTGCAGCGTTCTGGCTCACCCTGCCACCGGCCTCAGCAATCCCATTTAAACCCGAGCACAGCGCACAGGTCCCTAAGCCCTCTCCAGCCTTGACCCTTTAAAGACACTCTCTTTTTCCTTTAAAAACACGAACTTTAAATGGCTCTGAATAAAATAAAAGAGAATAACTGAACTGTGAAGGGTGATGATTGTATTTCTTTCACTTGTAAGAGAGACCTTTATAACTCTCTTGGGAGGAAAAAAACAATAATGGTCCTTCATGGATGAAGTGCTCTAAATATGGTGTATATTTTTTAAAATACCAGTTCTACAGTTATTGAAACAAATTATTGTTAAATGCATTTACAGCATAATAACTGTGCTAATTTGCTGATAAAAAGCATCCAGTGTTAAACCCCCCATACATTATTTTGTCATTAGCATTTGTTAGCTCCTCGTAGGTATTTTCAGACAGAAGGCTTTGTTCTGTATTTAGCACACAGGCCCCGCGCTCCTCGCTCTTCCCTCCCGGTGGGAATTGCTTGTGCGCAGAACTGCAGCATTTTTTTAAAACTTCATGTTTAAAAATGGAAAATTTATTTCATTTCATTAATGGGCGAGAGAGGGAGGGAGGGAGGGAGAGAGAGGAGGGAGGAGGTGTGTGATTTAGTGAGCAGCATGTCACGTGCCATGTCAGCACCAGCACCAGCCGGACCCAGGGGTGAGTGTGGCCCCCGAGGTGAGAGTGGGGCCCAGACCCCCCAGGACAGCCCTGCCTATCACCTGCAGTGGGCTCAGCACCACCACCAGCCACGTGCGGGAGCGTCGTGCTGTGGTGGGTCTGGTGTCCCACCTGCCAAGGGCCACCAGGGCTGCCATGGGCACCCTGCCAGTGGCGTCTATGGAGTGGGTGACGTGGCAAAGCCAGGACCCTCTGGGGCTGGGAAGGGGGCCTGGGTACAGCCATGCCCTGACGACAGCTTGCGGGGGGCAGGTGGGAAGGGACCCGCATGGGGCTGCCTGTTGCAGAGCATCCAGGCAGCAGCTCAGGGCTGTGGTGTGGGGGTCTGTCCCATGGCCCATCCCAGGAGTGGCTGCCCAGTCCTCCAGCATCACTGGGGGGTGAGCAGGGTGGTGGGCACAGGATGGGGCAGTGGTGCAGGATGGGGTGGTGGGTACAGGATGGAGTGGTGGGCACCAGGTGGTGCAGTTGGAAGGGGAGGGCGTGGTAGGAAGGGGGTGGGTCAGTGGGCAGGGGATGGGGCTGTGGGCAGGGGATGGGTCGGTGGGCACATCCCAGCCTCGGAGCACCCGGCAGCCGCCAGCAGTCGGGGGTTTCTAGAGCCACTGTTGCCATAGCAACCCCGCTCTGATCTTATCATCGCCAGGAAAAAAGCAGCTTTATTATCAACAGAGATCTTCCCAAATTAACCCTTGAACGCCTGCCTGGCTCCAGCCTGGCGCTCGCCTGGCCAGCTCTTGCCCTACTCTGCTAGCAGAGGCTTGCAGGGCTGGGGTCCCCGCGGGGCAGAGCGATGGGACCGCTGCACTAACGAGACATGCCCTCTTCCACTGCCCCAGAGGACCAGGAGCATCTCGAGGGTCCTTTCCAAACATAAATGTTTATTGTTGTCCATGTGAGTATCAAAACTTTAAGTCATCCATTTAACTAGCATCGATAAAAGCGCCGGCAGTGTGAAATGTGTCTCCCCGTGCAGCACGGTGCTGGGGGAGCCGTCGGGGTGACAGATGGGCCAGGTGGAGAGAGGAGCGGGGAGCTCCGGCTCGGCTCCCAGCCCACTCACCCTCCTAGCTCCGTTTAAAACAGGAGATATATATTTCCCCCCTGAAATATTACTGCTAATTCTCCGTACGAATGTTCCCTGACCCTTCCTGTGGCCTCCAGATGCAGCCGTAACAGATAAATAATGATAATGAGCAGCAGGGAGGGAGTCAGAGCACCGATGGCCGGCAGGGACTGCGGGAGGAACCTTGCGGAGGCGTTCGGAAAGGGCCCGGAGCTGGTGCTCTCCTGGCACCCACTTCACGTGTCCTCATGGGGACACCTCGCACCCACTCCCCCGCCGCACACATGGCCCCGACACCCACCCCCCCACCCCCCCAATAACTGATGGGCTGCAGATTGAAGGCTTAGACAAATCAATTAAGGTGGCTACTGTATATTGATTAATACCCGTAGCTATAAAAATATAATTGATTACCTGAAGAAGAGCAAAGGTGATGTACAGAACAGACAGAAAATCTGTCTGAAGAGTGATCAATACCTACATTCAGGAAACTCACCCAGGAGTATAATTGGACAAAGCAGAATTTGGGCCAGACTGAGCACCGGGAAAATAATTTTGCTAACAACAAGCCATTAGGAAGCTCTCAGGACTGGCCACCATCTATCCCAGGGTGAGTTTACAGCTGCGCTAGCTGCATTAACATTTAATATTTTCATTCCTTTTGGTGAAGAACGCAAAACTTTGTTTTTCTGACCAGACCAAACATTCCAGCTGGACTGAGCTGCCTCCCTCTTGGGACAGCCCCAGGCTCCCCATAGGGACACACTGATCCCAGGGATGTTTCCCAGCTGCTTCTGAGTCTTGGCAACATTTCGCTTCTGACTCCCAGGGATGCTCTGACCTGGCCCTGCCTGCACCAAGCGGTTTGTTCCTCACTCCTCATCCATGAGAGAAGCGCACACCGGGACCAAGCCCACCGGTCCACAGCAGAGCAGCTGCCCCATAGCAGCGGAAGCCTGTGCATGGGCCAAACACTGCCCTCACTGCCTGAGCAGTGGGGTCTGCAGGCAGCTGTGGGGCACCCCCTGCACTGGCCTGAGCCCCCACAGGGTAAGTCAGGTGCCATGGCCGCAGTGCTGGCACGAGCACCCTCACTGCCTGAGCAGTGGGGTCTGCAGGCAGCTGTGGGGCACCCCCTGCACTGGCCTGAGCCCCCACAGGGTAAGTCAGGTGCCATGGCCGCAGTGCTGGCACGAGCATCGCAGTGGTACAGGGAAAACCTGCGCTGGCAAACCTGCTGAGTTCTCACTCCCCAGGGAAAAGGCAAGCACCGTCTGTGGAGTGTTTCTGTCCAGCCCAGGTGCCAGGCGTGCTCCTGCCACACGGAGGGCAGGGTGATTAGCAAGACACACAGCAAAATTACAAAATGCAATGAAATACTTAAAATCTGCCCTCCAGACTAAAGTAAATCAGACATGACTTTGACAAGGTGAAACCAAAGTGATGAAACCAATCCATTGTGCTTGGGGAATCGATCTCCCCAGCAGGGAGTTAGAGAGGCCATCGATTCACAGCCTCAGCAGTCAGGAATGTCAAGCTGCCTGATCTAAATTTCTATATGCATCACTCCAGATTAAATGATGGAGGAGCATGCTGTGTGCAGGCATCCACCTGCACGGCCTCACCAAATGGCACCAGCACCAACACACTGGGTGCAGGAAACCTTGCGAGGTGACACATGGGCAGTGCCAGTGCCTCCCCTGGCAGCCACAGGCACTCACTTGGCTCTTCTTGGGCCTCCGCAGTGCAGACCCCAAACATGCCATGGCAAGCGGTGGGGGGATGCTGCGGTGGGGCCAAGTAGATGCAGGGACTCCGAGCACCTGTGCCTACCCAAGCATGGGTAGGGTGCTGGCATTACAGTCTCACTGTGAAACCCAGTGTAGTAATTAAGATTTCATCCTTTAAAAATAAATATTTATCTGGAAACACGATCTCTAGCTGCAAGAAATCTGGGTTTGCATCAACACAAGGGGGACTCGGGCAGAGAGCCATGCCCGGACCAGGATGGGGGTCCAGCCCTGTCATGCATGACACCGCACTGGTGGGGCCAACGCCGTCGACTGCTTTGTCATTGTCGGACCCAGCGAGGCCATTAGTTTTGTCAGTGTGAGAATAAAGAGCCATCTCTGGGGAGAGATGGAAAAACTCGATCCAGCTCCCGGCAGCCCTGAGGGGGTTGTGTTTTACCATTTCTTTATGACTTACCAGCTGGAACACGAGCAGGCTTAGCCGTCGCGAGTGGCAGGAGCATTTTCTGCTTCTAGCTCCCACTGGGAGCCTGTGACAGAACATCAGGGACAGGCGCAGGAAACTGGGAAGCTGGAGAACAGATTGAGGGACGGAGGGAGGGAAGGTGGTGGCGTTCCGTGGTACCAAATCTGAAACACTTCTGGCACGCGCTGTCCCATCCCACTCCCTCCCTCCCACCAGGCTGGGGCTGCGCTGTGCCTCCGGACCCTGCTGGGACAGGCGCTGCAGAGAAAGGAAGAGTTACTGAGAAAGGCCAAGAATCCGCCTGGCAGTGCCCTGCCGTGCTTAGGGGGCTGTAACTGGTCAAGGGTAGGGGCTTTTAACTGGCCTTGGGCCATCCCGGTAAGGGATGGCGAACCACTCCTGGTACCCAGTTGGGATGGCTCCTTTTAGGTCATGGATGCAAATGTATATGCAAATAAATCCTGGTCCCGTAAAACCCCCAGAACTCATCAGAATAAATATACTTTGCCTCAGCTATTTTTTCCATCCACTGAAGGAGTAAATTACTCTTTTTCAATAGTTATGACGTATTTAACTATTTCAGTATAATAACTCAACAGTAATACAGATGATGAGCTAATACACAACAGTAGTTAAAAGTGGCTGTGACCCCTGTCTCTGCTGATAACAGAACTGCAGTCATCGCCAGACCTCCTCCAAGTCACCAAACCTTTTATTTATTTCTGTCACTTTTGCTGCTTTAATACACAGGTGTGACGCATCTCTGAAAACACCTGTATGTGCAGAGTTGCCCAGCCCTGGCCAGGTGCCACATCCCAGGCTGGTGCCACCCTGCATCAGGGTTAGCCTGGTGGCTTTCCCCAGGGCAGGGCAGGTTTATGGGGTTCCGTGGGGCTGGGCATCAGCTGGGTCCCAGCCCTGCCTCCAGGCTCAGCCCTGCAGGAGGCTCTGCAGAAGTGGCTGGAGAGTCCTTTTAGGACTCCAAGGGAACGTCCTTTTTGGGCCCTTTCCTAGAAAAGCCAGGGTGGGATGGGCGATCAGGAGCCTGCAGGCAGCTGCCTGAAGGGGGGCTGTAAAGCTGTTCATGGAGTCTGCAGCCCTTGGAGGGGAAACTGCATGTGATGGACGGGAAAGCAGGCTGGTATCAGTCAAATAATCCCTCTCATTAGTCTTCTGTAAAGCAGGAGATAAGGCAGTGAAAGGGACAGCTGCTCCTTCGGCTGTGCAGTGGGTGGGGGTTTCCTGCAGCAGATTTGTCAGTGCCAGAGGACTTTCCCATGGGAGGCGTCCCCACAGACGCCACAGGTACAGCTGTGTTGAGGGCCACACTCCGTCACCCTGCCCTGGAGCCCCAACAAGCAGCATGAGCCCAGCGCTGTGCCAGCGTCCTGCCACTCACCCCTCCACCCCGGGGACACCAGGCACCCAGAGCCCACCCCAGGGAGAGGCTCAGGGTGCCTGGCCCCCACGGGCAGTGCCTGCTCCGGCTCCGGCTCCTGAGCACATGATGTCCAGCAGCTCGGCTGCCCATGAGCCAGAGTCGCCCCCCGACCCAGCACTGCCCGGTGATCCCCCACGCCACCCCTGCCGCCGCTGAGCGAGGGGGCACAAAAGTCACAGTTGCTTTTTTTGTTAATGTAGGTTTTCATGCATTGCTTCCATTCTGGGATACACAAATGTCTTTCTTAAAAGTGCTTTTCAAGAGACACCATCAAGCAAGGGTCGATGCTCACAGCACCGACAGGTGCCCCAGCCAGTGGCAATGCACACACATGGGCACGATCTGGCCGCTTTCAAAATGGCATCCTTGAAACTGCTCACGGATCATTTTTAACATCCCTTAGAAGTTGTGCACAGCAGTGCCTGCCAGCACAGCGCAAAGGGAAGTCACAAGTACGGTGTGAAACCAGAGCAAACAGCACTAATACAGGACTAGAAAAAATGCAAACTTTATATAGTTAAAGAGTTACCAGTTTGATAGGAGCTTCTATATCATTTGCTTCTTTTTAAACTCACAAAATCCGTGTGCGGTTATTTATAGCAAATCCAAGCAAAACATACACTGCAAACACACCCGAAAAAAGGGCATAATCTCAGTACGTGGTAATTGTTTACACAAAATAAACCATCACTGCTGATGTTTGGCATTAGTATACATCTTTGTCAACAGTGTTTTAGTAATGTCCTGAATTACTATAATTGCAATTAGGAGATGTAAAACACCACCCAGCAACCACACCAACTCCAGCTTCCCACTCCCTCACATCACAAGATTCTTGTATTACATGAAAGCTAGTTTCAAAATTTCGTGTTTGTAGTTACGGATTAAATAATATTAAACAGTATTACACTTGAAAGATTTGTTTCCAAGTAGCAAATGGATTCCCCATATTATTCTTTACTGTAAGTAGTTGTTGTTATATCTTATTCATCTGGAAAATAATTTCAAACAGCCATGAAAATAGCGGATTTCTCTCTGTTAAAATGATAGTCAGAGCCTGGGCCGCTGACATATAGTAACATGATTCACTTGGACAGTTACTGACTGCACATCCAATTCATTTCTTCTCTAGAGCACCAAGTTATTATCTGAAATGCACAAGGTGTCTGGGGGTAACATATGATCAGCCAGGGACGCTTTTGACGGCTTGAAGAGCAATCAATAAAAATTGTCTCCAGCAGTTTTGTAGAGTATGGAAGTTGGTGGTGAAATGAAGTGATGGAGATTAACTAGTGGAAGTCAATGCCCTGGTGCTGTGAACCCTGTTTTTTAATTAAAGATCCAAAGCTTCTTTTCACTTGAATAGGGTTTTTTTTCCCCCCACACCAAATTCAGTGCTGAAGGATAACTTCCCTCTACCCTGCGTGTGCACAAGTGCGCGTGCACCATGTAATAGCTGCTGCTGCCTCTGTCTGCCCTGGGTGTCCGTGTCCCTCCGCAGCCTGACAGGGACATTTGCATTAGCTGGTGGCGCTGGCTTGGCTCGGCCCTGAGCAGCCCTGAGCAGCCCTATTCCCTGCCGCTGCTCACCGGCGAGGGCGACGCTTTGCCATCATGGGCAGTCACAGTTGCTCACTCTTGGGAAATGCATTTTAAGGATAATCTTGATGGTCATACTGACCAAATTAATACTCTTGCTCCCAGCTCCTTAACCCAGCTACACCCTTTACTGACGGCTGCTAGTTCATCCACAACAAAACGGACCTGTAAGCTACTAGTGTTATATGATAATAATTTAATTTAGGACTCATATTTATGAGCCTGCATGCACTTTCACTGAGGTTAATGCAAGTTTTTCATTTAACATTAGTAGTGTGGGACTGGGTTCTGTTCTCCCTGCAAAGAATGACATTTGGTTTGTGACTAAGCATGTTGTGCAAAGGCTGCTGGGTCTTTATTGCTTATATGCACAGCAAGGGGGTGTTTGTATGGCTGAAATGGGTTGTGGCAATGTCAGTGGAGGCACCTGTCCGCTCCCAGCGAGCCAGGGACAGCCACAACCTGCCAGCCCTTGGGAAATCCATTTGCCATTTTAGCATTGCTTAGCGCAGTGGTTTTTAAAACACTCTGTTAATTTTCTTCCATTAAGCACAGTACAAAGCTGTATGTTTTGATGGTGACATAGTAATAAACACTTAAGGATTTGTTTACAGAGAAATAGTTATTGTTTGCTGAATAGTTTTAATGGAAAACAGCAAAGCTCCCTGCTGGGGTTTAGTACAGGACCGCTATGGATGCAGGGTGGGCAGTCCCGAAGCAGCACGCTCTTTGCTTCTCATGTACCAATTACTTAAGTGCAGAAAAGGTTTTTGTAACAGCTCCAGTGCCCAAATATCAGATGATTGCATGCTTTAACGTAAATCTTTCCTCCCGTCTATTCAAGTGTCTTTCCTATCAGTGTCACATTTAATATCTGGATTTCTGTGGATGGCATCTTTCAAGTTCGCCTGGCGAGGCTGTGCTTCTACGAATGGTATGTATGCATGGCAGCTCCCGCAACAGATGCTACTTTAAACGATCCCTTCCCAGCAGGGTGAGGACTAAACCATGTCCAGCAGAAGCCCTGAGGTCTAGCCCCCGTGAGCCGTGACTGGCCCGGCTCCTGCAGCACGCACCAGCCCACAGAGCCTGTGGACTTTGGCAGCTATGGGTCTGTAGCAGAGCCACAGGCTGGCTGGTGCCCACTGCCCTATTTGGCAGCAAGCAGGGAGTATGCTCCTGGCTCCCAAGGCCGGGGGTGGGGAGTGCCCCCCAGCCTGAGCTGCTGCCAGCTGCGCCCAGTGGGGCAGGTAGACCCAGCCCTTCTGCCCCCCCATCTCTGCACGGGTGCTGGCACAGTTTGACCCAGTGCTGGGCTGCCTGCTCCTGGTGTCAGCCCGCCTGCCTGCACAGTGCCATAGCACATTATCCCCAGGTAACTGCTGGGGTTTTGGACTGTTACAGAATTCCAGCCCTTTGGCCCAGAAAAGATGTTTACAGACACTGTATAAAGTAAATGGCAAAAGAGGAAAGGTGAATTACGGTTTGAATGTAGCAGCTCACAGAGGCAAACCATGCAGACCAGGTGCATGTGCCACTCCTCTTGTGCCAAAACCCTAATGGGGACGAAAAAGTCATCAAGAAACTGCGCTTACGGAAACCTGCTGGTTCCAACGAAAAGTGAACGGGAGCCCGGGCTGCCCCTGTGGACCACGAAGCCTGTGGGACTATTCTTCTGCACTCCCCTAAATACCATCCCGATGACCACAGAGCCTGCCTGCTCTGCACACCCACCCACGGCCAAAGCACCCTCAGCTTTGGTCCAGAGACACCAGAGGACGTCTTGCATCAGAGCATCCAAACATCCTCCTCACTGAGACAACGGACCACATGACTGCAGTGACTTGTCTACCAAACAGAACCAGGGGCTTGCCCCAGGCAGGCAGCTAGCCCCTGAGCCCCGGCTTCCCCTGCCCTGCAGCCTGGGAGGAAAGTGGAAAATAAATAGTTTTTGGAGATGAAATTAAAAGAAAGAAATCGTTTTAGCCATGTGCTCAACATAAACATTATCAGGGCCACTTGTGGCCGGCAGCAGCATCCGCATGGGCCAGGCCCTGGCCGGAGCTGCCCAGGCGCTGCAGCACGAACACGCGGCAGCAAGCGGAGCCAAACCCGGCTCGAGCAAAGGAGCCAGGGGCTGCAGAGCTGCCTCGGCTGGAGCAGGGGGTCGGCTGCTGACTCTGCCGAAGGATTTACAGGCCCACGTGCTGGCAGCAAGCCCAGCAAGGGGCAGGGGGTGGCGAGGAGGACGTGCAGCCCCTCCTGTGGCATCCCAGCCCTGCCCAGCCCTGCTGCTGTGCCATGCAGCATTAACCCCCCATCTCACATGCTTACTGTAATCCACCAGTAAGGGCTGGCGGCACGGGCTTGAACTATACCGCTTGCTTTAATAAGAAATGTATAAAAATAATAAAAATGGAAACTCATGGATATTATTTGTCAAGTGTGTGCCTAGCAACTCCCTGTTATTTCACATATCGTTCTAGTGGGAACATAAGTAAAACACATTAGCAGTAATTTAAAGTTGCTATGTGCATTGATTATTTATACCCTTACATAAAACTCCAGTCTCTCTGTGCAGCACACCAGCCTTGATAAACTGTGTATGTTAAATCACAATCTCCAAATATGTGGACAGAATCTCCAGGCGAATATTGTAGGTTTTTTTAATATATATATGGAGAGATAGATCCACTCTTTGGTAGTGACTTGTTTGGTTCAAGTGCATCTCTAAATCACACTATACATATAAATAATAAATAAGGGAGGCTCATATCCTTAATATTATTCTCATGTCTTATTAAACTAATATTTCAAAAAACTTTTATTTTTCCTTTAGTTGCAGGTCACCGCTAAAGTTAAAAAAAAAATTACAATCCAGCTCTGATGCTTCACAGGAAGAATGCAAGAGTCCCTGGTAAAGCACAGGCATGAATGATTATTCTAATTGCCTGGAGATGCCTTCTGAGAGATGGAATAATTAAGCGGTGAGATGATTGAGACCTTCGACACCTTTGTCTGTGTTCCCCCTCAGGCCCCCCCCTCCCAGGCACAGAGAAGAAAAGGACCATTTTCTGAAAGCGTGTTTTATTTTTCCCTTCATCACTATGAACATTTTATTTGATTTCTTGCCACGAAAATCTTTCACTGCATCTGGGCGATTTCTTATGGCCCTTTGTGCACAGCTTTCCTTCAGAAGAGGGAGCAGCACCGCCGGTAAGGCTTAGGGATCTGGGCAGAGCCGGGATGACTAACGGGCAGGCGAGTGCGCTGCTAATGCCTCTGGGAAAGCCAGGCTGCACGGCCGCTGAGACCAACGGTGCCTGCCTGTGCACGCATGTGCACGCGTGTGCACCACGGCACCTGCCCAGGCTGCCCACCTACACGTGCAGGTCCCTCGCTGCTGCTGCGTGCGTTGGCCTGGACCTGCTGCGCACCCGCCTGCCAGCAGCTGTGGCTCCCTGCATGCAGGCACCCAGCGAACGCTGTCAGTGCCCGGCCTGCGCACGGGCCGGCTGCTCACAACGTGCAAGTGCACGACAGCGTTCACCCGCCTTCAGGCGGCACGTCACCTCCGGCTTGCCTTCCCGCTCGGAACTGCGGGTTATTGATTGCTGACCTGCGAAGCCCCACGTATGTTTGTGCAGCACTGTCAGCTCGGGGGTGGCTACAATGCTGTGGGTAAGCTGACGGCATCACTGAGGAAACTGAAATGGCAAATCTCCAGGCTGCGGTTTTCAAAGAGCCCCCAGGGCCGCGTGCATACGGCAGCGGCACGGCGGGGCCATGGCCATGCCAGGGGAATCGTGGGGAAGCCTGCAGCACCTCGGGCAGCTGGGCACAGCATGCCAGGAGCAGGAGTGAAAACACCTGCAGGACTCAGAAGGTGATTTCTTGGCTCAGTGAGGCCGCTGGGGAGGCAGTCGACGGCACTCAGCTGCGGCCAAGTCAAAGGCAGCCACGGCGTTTGCTTGGGAGGTGATGCACGAGCGCACGCTCAGGGATGGGCACAGCTCTGCCAGTCAGACCAGGAGTAAACATAATGCATCAAAATTTACTGGAAATTAACATCCCAAACATCTGCTGGAGCAGGGAGTAGTTTGGCAGGTGACTGTCACCAGGGGAGCCTGGCACGGCTGTGGGTGAGCTGGGTCTGGGGCTCAGCACGTCCCGTGCTGCTCACGGCTGGGCCCTGCCTGGCACAGCGCTTGGAAAGGATTCACCAACCCCGGCACCGCCAGGGCGTTGGCTTCCATCTGTTTCGGTCTCTACAGCAAGGAGGTTTGCAGGGGAAGGTAAAACATGCTGTTAAGCCAAGTGAATGCAGTTGGAAAAATAGTGACAGTGCCAGGGTTTGCAAGTGATGCTTCAGGGCAGGCATGGGACGGCTTGATTCTCACTCTGCAGGTGCCCAGTGATGCTTTGGCACATCGCGTCACACAGAGCCACCGTCGCTGGGGATGAAGCAGGCACTGGGTGACACCTGGGGGTGTTTCTGTCCTGCTCCTGCGGGCAGCCCCCTGTGCAGCACCGGCTCTGCAGGACTGGTGGCCACCAGCACCAGCACTGGGAGTGGGGAGGCAGAGCCCTGCCAAGCCCGGCAGCTTGGACCCCCTGGGCAAGGGATGAGGGTGGCTCCCACCACACAGCCGGCCAGCTGAGCTGCTGGGGGGCCCTGGCTGGGCCGCCTCTGTCAGTAAATGCGAGCTGGTCAGAAGCAAGATGTTTTGTAGGAACACGTTGCCTTTGACAAAAAATTGTTCCGAAAGAAAAATTGGGGATGGGGGGGAAGTTTTTCTGATAAGGTCAAAACATTCAGCCTCAACCTTTTCAGAGCAGAACGTTTCAATTTTCCACTTTAGCCTGACATTTTGTTTCAATTTTGTACTAAAAATCTAAATAAAATAAAAATCTGGACATAAAAGTTTAAGTTTTCCTGAAATAAGTAATTTATGTTAACCTGAAATTAGACTTTTCACACAATTTTGTTCTGCAGAAGATTCTGGAACGGTCTCACCTCCTCCCATTCAGGAACTGGCTCCTCTTCCAGCCCACTTTTAACTGCTCTCTCGAATGGTGAGGTCTGGCTTTCTGTTTTGCACTGGTTTATTGCCTGGTGAAAGGGTCTCCTATTTCCCATGGAGTTTGCTATTTTTACTGTAATGTAAGTAACAAAATTTATAATAATACATGATAATATTATTGAGAGACATATAAGCCCCAGTTAGAATTGCACTCGTGACAGTAAAACAGCTAAGAGCTTCCAGAAGAGACAGATACAAACCTGGATAGTGCTTCAGCCTCAGCTGTCTGCAGCTTGTCAGAGTGATGATACCGCAGTGCCGATAGTCATTTGCATAACCTTTTAAAATGAGGTTTGTTTACTACCGTCCCCCTGCTATAATTGCAGGGTATAGGATGCTTTCCCTAGAAATGGGCACATTAACTGCTCTGCCTTCCCAACTCAGCCTTGTGAATCATAGAAACAGAGAATTGTTTAGGTTGGAAAAGACCTTAAAGATCATCAAGTCCAACCAGTAACCCATCACTGCCAAGTCCAGCACAGAACCATGTCCCTGAGTGCCACATCTACACATCTCTTAAATCCCTTCAGTCCAGGGGTGGAGGCTCACCACCTCCCTGGGCAGCCTGTTCCAATGCTTGACAGCCTTTTTGGTGAAGAAATTTTTCCTAATATCCAATCTAAACCTCCCCTGGTGCACCTTGAAACCGTTTCCTCTTGTCCTATTGCTTGTTAGTGGGAGAAGGGACAGCCACTCCGTATACGTAAGCAGGCACCCTAAATCACAAGTGATCGCCTCACACAGAAAGCTGTGTGAGAGGACAACACACAGCTGGGGTGCGGCATCACGTCCTCATGTGTGTGCGGTTTGGGCAGTTTCTTCAGTGATAGGCAGTGCTGTTACATGATAAAACCTGAAATCGCTTTATTAGGCGCCATGTGCTGGCTCTGGTGACTTATTCCAGTGCTGTGACTCCAAAGAGTGGACATTACAGCAGGTAATTGTCTGCGCCCACCATGTCTCTCTCCTGAAGCAGGGCAGTGTGCAGCGCACCTACAGTCCTCACTGCTCCAGGCTCTCTGTGATGCTCATGACCAGTCCAATTAAAAATCTTTATCCATTACAGAACCTTCAAAACTCTCCGTTAAACCTAAAAAGTTTCGATAGTTAGCAGACAGAGCTGATTCTGGTGTTCCCAAGACAGAAACCATCAGCTTCATCAGTGCTAGAACACAGACCACCCAGCCAGCTTGGCTCCTCCTTGTCCCACCAAGTGCCACAGTCCCGTGTTCAGCAAAAAATGCTCCTGTTGGGGTGAAGCAGCATCCTTCAGGTTAACAAGGAGCCCGAGGACACTGCTCAAATGCCTCTGACACAGAGATCCTCTCCCAAGTCAAAAGCTACAGAGAACACACAGAGCAGACGAACACGGCTACCACAGCGCATGAACAAACGGCAGCATCTGGCTGCCTGCTCTCCAAAAGCCCGTGGCAGGGTGCCACAAGCTCAGGTTCTGTGCCCAAGCGGCACACAGCTATCGCACCACGTGGTGTCTGAGTCACGAGGGAGCTGCGGCCAGGGCACAGGGAACTCGCTGCCAGTGAGTGGGGCAGCAGCAGCTGAGACTGAAGGAGAAAATGTTCAGTGTTGGCATTGGGCAAAGTCCGGTGGCTGCTCTCTGCCCGACTGCAGTTTGGAGCACCATTGCCCCAGGTGCTGCCTGGACATGGAGTGGTGACCCCTGGGCTAACACAAGGCCACGGCAGCAGCTGGCAACGGTGTATGGCAGGGTGGGTGCTGTGGCCGGGGATGGCCAGTGGGCCCGGCATAAGCAGTGCCTCGGGGAGCAAGGCAGGAGGTGGGGACAGAGCCAGTGTGAGCCCTTGGCAGTGCTGGGACCCCCATGGCTCAGCTTGCAGTCTCAGTGCAGAGGCTGCCAGAATATCAGCAGTTTCATATGAAAAGGGTCTTATCTTTTTCTTCTAGATAATAACAAGTTGCTTCCATGGTTGGGATATCCAAGGGTGTAGAAATTGCCTCTCCTGGTCTTCTGCGAGGTTTCACACCCATAAAACTCGGTGCAGGGCAAGAGGCAAACGCTGCCCAGAGCCCCTGCCTGGGGAGCCAGGTGTGAGCAGGGGGCTTGGGGCTCAGGTGGGGTCAGTCTATGGCACTGGTCTGAGCCCCTTGTGCTCCTCCTTCTCCAGCACAGCCGCCTGGTCCGCAGGTGTCGCTGGCTCAAGCAGGAGAGGAATCGCACGTTGGAAGCACTGAGTGCTGCTTTTTGCACAGCGGTGGTTGCCGCCAGGCTGGCTGCAAGTGCTGGGCTCCCTGGGTGTTGTCCCCCTCCCCTAGCCTGGTGAGGCTGTCGGCGTGGTGACATGAGAACAATACTTTATGTAAATAACTTCCAAGCAGAGTTACTCATTATTAATGCAGACAGTTCCGAAGGCGAAAGCAAACAGCATTTGGCAGCAAGAACTTTTAATGAGAATGTCATTAAGGAATTCAGACTGTGAACCACAAAGTGATTCCTGGTGCACCCGGCTGACTTCTCTGCCTTCCCGTTTCTTTCCTGTCCACTAAACATAAAAATGTCATTTGTTTTTATAACCCCAGAATCCAGGCTTTCTCTCTCTCCTTTTATTAACCAATTTATTAGCAGGACAAGAGCAGCCAGCTGGAGTTGGAGGGCAGTGCCCTATGAACCCTTTTTTTGCAATCACCCTAATTATTTATTGCTATCAGACATCAGTGTTTCTATAAATTAAACCTTCTCTTCCCAAAGCTGCCCCATGGGTTTAAATCAATATCGTGCATCTCACATAATACACGATTATTAATAAGCAATGGTTTGAGATCATTCTGCATAACATTACTCCTTAGTCTGGCGTGTGCTAAAACGAGGGGGAGCGCGGCGGGTGGGAAGAGGCAGAGCGAGCCGTGGCGTGGGGGAATGTGCCACTGCCCACGGGGCTGGCGTGGCCTCAGGAACCACATCAGCCCTGAAACCAAAGTAAAATCTGGGATTTGGAATGGTCAGAGAACAGCGTTTCTGGTCTATGGAACATACCGGCACCTTAAAATCCATTTTCCTTGTGAATTGGGGAAAAACTTGAATATTCACCATGGAAGAGGAAAAAACCAAACCCACCAAACCTTAATTTAGAAGCATCTGAGCTGCCTTCTTGATAATCTTACATTGTTTCATTATGTATAAAAATATTATCAAATACAATAGGCTATATATTGTTTCATTATGTATAAAAATATTATCAAATACAATAGGCTATATATTATAATGCTAAATATTTAATATTATATGCAATTTTAAGCAAAAGTAATTTAAGTAAGAACAGTGAATGTATTTATTTTTAATATTTTACCTTATCAAATCAAAATGTTCAACCAACTCTAAAAAGAAAAAAAATTGTTTAATCTTTCTCCCATCAAAGGTGTCATCAAAACTGACATCCCCATGATGTCATTTCAATGAAAATGCTTTCCCTGATGGAAAACTGCTCTCCTTAAAAAAAAAAAAAAAAAAAAGACAGAAAGAAAAGAAAAAGTGTTGCTGCCCTCTGCACAGCTGCCTGAGGGCTCAGCCGCGTGGTGGTGGGATGGTGGGCTTTGCTCCTTCCAGAGGAGGGCTGGGTGCTTCAGCCTAGACTGGCTGGCATGCTAATTTTTAATCAGTACTTCTGTGCTG
This sequence comes from Falco biarmicus, assembly GCF_023638135.1. Classification (NCBI taxonomy): domain Eukaryota; kingdom Metazoa; phylum Chordata; class Aves; order Falconiformes; family Falconidae; genus Falco; species Falco biarmicus. The sequence goes on along the minus strand of NC_079296.1, from coordinate 2,454,676 downwards.
TTATTTGCACTGCAGGCAGAATAAGTTTTACCTGCCAGGATTTGCAGGGACAACGAACGCAGGCAGTAGAACACGGGCGGCCAGGCCGGGCCAGCTCACAGGCTGCATGCACTGGTGCTGAGCCGGAGGTCCCCATGCCTGCCTGGCCCTGGCCTGGCGCTGGCAGCAGGAACATGTACGTGCTCCCGCTTCTTCTTCCTTCGCTTTTAGATTTAATCGTTTGCATGAGAAATATAAATATCATTCCCGTGTCATTACTGACTGGGCTGTGGCCCAAACAGTGGCGATAAAGGGGTTGTAGCCGTGCAGGTGTTGGCTGTAAGTGCGCAGCCATATTTCACTGTTTCTATTTGCTGCTGATTGCAACTTTCCAGGGCACGGGAATGGCCCCGCTTCCCTCCCTCCCTGCTGTGAATCATCCCAGGGTTTGCTTTGTCTCGCTCCTCCAAGGGCTGCTTTTGCCTTTGCTTCTCATCTACTCATCGGACTTGTTACACAGAGAGATCTAAATGCAAACTGTTTCCAGCAATCACGCAGATGAACTCTAGGACATGGAAAACAAAGTCGTCTGTTTCTGTATTGTCAGGCTGAAGAGCTGCAGCACTGCAGGATGCATTACTGCTGGTGCTTTCCTGGTGGTCCTCAGCAAGAAACACCCCGTTTGCTAGAAAAAAACCCACCTGCCTGGAAATGGTGCTGGCGCAGAGCAGGCAACTCTGTGGCTTCCTCTGGCATCTTTATAAAATCATAAACAAATTACAAGATGGGTTTTCATTAGGATAGTCACAATTTTTTAAAAAAATTAATCTCGTCCAACCCGGTATCCTTTCCTTCAAATCTCTCTGGATGTAGTTTTTATTTATCTATGTTTTAATGGAGATCTTTATCTTTTCAACTGAGACATTTTCATTTACCATTTATTACAACTTTGAGCCGAGATTTCCGCACAGAGCTGGGCGGTGGCCCCTTCCCCAGCCAGGGGGCTCCCCGGAACAGCACTCGAACGGGGCTGGGGGCTGGGGGGGACCCGGGGAGGAGCCAGGGGTGCGGAGGAGGGGACTGGGGGTGTGGGAGGGTTCCAGGGATGTGTCTGGGGAGGGAGGAGGGGCGTGATGGGGTCTGGGTGTCCCAGGGGTCCCGCGGGGGTGTCTAGGCGTGCTGGCAGTTCCCGGGAGTCTGGGGGAAGTCTGGGGGTTCCGGTAGTTCCGGGAGGTCCCGGGCGGGTCTGGGGCACCGGTGGCTCCCGGCGGTGCCGGGAGGGTTCCACAGCCGCGGCCTCGCAGCGAGCGGCGGCGGCCTCCGACAGCGCCACCTGGTGGTCGCTGGCCGCCACGCACGGCGCGGGGACACGCAGGGTGGGCGCTGGGGACGCGGGGGGAAGACGGGGCGTGCGGGGACGGGGGACAGGCCGCGCGTGGGGCACCGCACACACGGACCTGCTGCATGGCGGCAATGCCTTATGCTCCTCCTTCCTACATCCCTCTCCTCCTCCTCTGCCCTCCTCCTCTCCCTTCTCTCTCCTCCTCTGCCTCCCGCCTCTCTCTTCCCTCTCCTCTCCTCTCAGTTCTGTCTCCTCCTCCTCTCCCTTCCCTCCCTGCTCTTTTCTTTCTGTTCTTTCTTCAGTCGAGATTAATTAGTGGGTCATTTCTTCCAGGGAGCTGGAGGCTCTGCCCAGCCATCGCTTGGGCTGCTGCCAGTGTTTCATTGTGACCGTTCTGCAAATCCCATCTGTGGCAGACTAGGAACGAAAAGAGCCTGTTTGAAACACTCAGAGATTTTGCCCCTGAAATGGATTGCACAGTCTTTTCAAGGGCATCTTCAGGAGTCACAATTATTAGCATAAATACCACATGCAAATCGAAAAGGAGCCTCCACAGCTCTGCTGCAAGAGTTGTTCTCTCCGGCACAATGCACAGCACGATCACTGTTTGGGAACAGCCCTGCATTCACTAGCAGTCAAAAAAACAACTTTTTCTTGTTAAAAATAATTATATCTTGTCAAGTTTGCTGGCATCTGCAAAATATCTGTTAATCTAAATTATATGATACTTAAAGAGCAGAACTGGAAGCTGTACTGATGGTAATTTTTTCCTCACACTTTTAGAAACGGAATTAACCTGTTCATACAGTCTGCACTCCACTTGTGAAGAGCTGCAGGAGATATAGGAGATATAGGAGCCAGCCTTTCATGGACGTTGGTACCAGCCCTGCTCCCCACATGACACCGGTCCTAGCTCAAAGCATCACCTTAAAAAAAGCCTCATCCCTGCTGAGCAGTCCAGGCTGGGGGTCCATTGTTGTGGCCTTTGCCCGCAGTGGGGCCCAGCAGTGGCCACAGCTGGGGCAGAGCTCCCTGCCGCTGGGCTGCCCCCCCATCACTGCCCCAGCCCGAGCCGCCGTCTCTGGGCTCTGCAGGGGGAACCTCAGCAGGTACCACAGGAAAATGCCCAGCCCCACAATCCCAAAGTGCCTCTCAGTGTGGGGACCTCCCCAGGCTGGTGGGGCTGTATTTGTTCATCCTTGACAGACTCAGGAATTTAAATGTGAATCTCTTGATTTTGGCAGACCAAGTAAGCATGGGCAATAGCAAAATGTATTCCACCTCCTTTCTGCTGTGCTGCAAACACTGTTCCCTGTCCAGAACTTCTGGGGCACTGCCGGTGCATCTGCTGGTGAGTGTCTAAATATCAAGGAGGTCTCCAGACATGAGAAGAATCCTTTGGGGAGCCTCAGGTCTCTCCCCTTCTGCTTCTGCTGACTGGGGAGAGCCACTGTATGTGCAAAGTCAGGGTGCCTGGAACATAAAGGCTCTGGCAGTAGCAGGAATGGATGAAAATACCTGGTGCTACTTGGTGAGTCCTGACAAGCTGGTGCACACGTGCCAGGGAAGCAGAAGCTGGGAAGAACCAAAGAGAGGAATGTGGCGACAAGCAGATTAAAAACACAAAGCCGCCCAAGCCATGCACAGCCACTGGGACTGCGCTGCGAAGAGCAAGCGCTGCTGCCCCGAGCAGGCTGCAGCTGACTACCAGTGACACATCCCGGGCTGCCTCCACAGCAGCACAATGAGCCCTGGCACAGCCACCAGCCTCCTGGCACTTCTGCTCTCCAGCTCTATCTGCACTCGCACATCTGTGCCACCACCACTGCGTGCCAGCTGGGGGGAGAGCCAGCCCTGCCACTGAGCAACATCCGTAGTCGCCATCCTCCTGGGCTCCTGCTATGCACAACACATTATTTAGCAGCTGAGGCCAAAAGCTTTTCCCGGTCTGAAAGGATGGGAGAGCTTTCCAAGCGTGCTAAGGCTGGATGTGCCCCGTCCTAGAGTGCAGGCAGGGGCTGTGCTGCAGCACGCGTGCGGGCCAGAGTCAGAGAGAGGTGTGGGCAGGGGGAGCAGGGCATTGGCTTCCGCACGCTACTCGTTATCAAAACCTGTGAGACATTTGTTAGCTTGTTAGCACTCCTGTGCTGGATGGCTGCTCACGGGCTGGCACGAGGGCGCAGGCATGTGGCTGTGGCACTCCGGTGGTGCAGGCTGCTCTGAGTGCAGCGGTGCTGGGCACCTGGAGCTGGGGGCATTCGTCTTCTCCCAGTGCTCCAGGGGCAGCAGCCTGCAGACCAGCTTGCTCTCCCCACTTTGTGGTCATCGTCTGTGAAGGAAGAGAAAGCAGAACCAGCCACTCCCTCCTTAACTGTTGGAGATGTCTGAGGGATGTGTAGGATTCGGGTCCATCCTTTGAGGATGCTCGCCAGAAGCGAGAGACACTGCAGACCCAGAGGAGAGCCCTTGCCTAAAGGAGCTTGCACTCACCAGTTTTCTGCCGTGTTTTTTCCCATCCGTGTACAGCCATGGGGTGGGCTGCTATCACAATGTGAACCAAGCTGCCAGCAATGTAAAGGGATGCAGAAGCCAAATTTGAGGCATGGTACAGCTCTCCAGGGTAAAGGCGTGCATGGTCAGAGCGTTGTGGAGTGCCCTTAAATTCCTCATTGACACTCAGCTGTCACAGAGCAACATCATGGGGAAACCTTCCAGCGAGTGCCAGGAGCCTCCCATTGTGCCAGGGATGGCCAGGCCTCAAGCTGTTCATGGCAGTACCTGCAGCTGGATGACAACCATGCCATGTGGGCAGCCAGAGGGGCAGTGCCTGGCTGAAGCCGGCACAGCAGCTCCCCTTGGTGTTGGCACCTCATACTTCCTCAGTCCTGCTGTCCCCCAGGTCCCACCAAACACAAACCCCAGTACCTGGCACCCATGCCTGCCCTTGAGAGAGCAGCAGACCACCAGTGGTCCCATCACCTGGGACTGCTGAGGTGGCCCAGGGTCAGAGAGAAGCACAAGGTGATGAAGGCTCATCAGACAGTGAAAGGCATCTGGGCAGGATGTGGGATGGGCTTAACAGGCAGCAAAGGGATGAGATGTCTATGGGATGGATGTGAGTCAGGGCTGGGCAGGCAGCCCCCAGCACCATGAAACGCCCTTTCCAGGCAGAGCTGCCCGAGGGCGTAAGCGCCACCCTCACATGGCTGCCCAAGGTAAGAAGAAACAGGTCCCCAAGGAATGGGCAACGGGCACCAGCGTTTTGTCCTCAGCAGCGCCGGTGGCAGCGCAGTGCCAGGCTGAGCTGTGCATGGAGCCGAGGGCAGCGTGGCGGCAGCGCTGGCCCGAGCCCTGCTGCGGCTGGCGAGACAGCGGTGAGTGACAGCAAACACCAGCGCCGCACCAAGAGGCAGAGCGGGCTGTGACAAACACTCACTAGAAAATAATAAAGTGGCAAAATAATTCTGCATCGGACACACTTACCAGAGCATAAAGAGTCTGAAAAGGAGACAACATCTTGTATCATCTATCTTCCTTAAATACCCAAGCTGTGACAAAGTGGAAAGCAAAATTATGATGAATGATTGGACATATTTAGTCTGTACCTGTGCTCTTTAACTAGGCCTGGTGAAATGGGTGCTAATGAAAAGCAGAACACCTACCAAAAAGAGGAGATTTCATTGAAAACAAGTCTTTATTACAAATTGGCACTTCGTTTTCATAAAGTGCATAATGAAGGTGCATATTGTGACATAAATTAAAACAGGCAAGTGATGGGTCAGCACTGCAAAACATTACACAAAGACAAATCACCAGTGAGCCCTCGACAATGGCTGTATCTCATTTACAATTTTTCGAGTACATTTTCAGATTGTGAGGGAACACGGCTAGGTTTTGTTCATAAACGGCATGCCATCATTTATTTTACTGCCTCATTTGAATATGATGAATACTGTAGCCCTTTATTTGTTCACAACAACCAAATAATTGTAGATCCATGGGTTTCTGGGCAATTAATCACATTTTTTTTCCTCCAACAATCCACTATAAACATGACATTGAACAACAAAGTACATTAACCTCTGCTTTGCACAAAAACTTTGCTTATTTAAACACCACAAGGGTATCAGCTCCTGTTCTCCTTCAGGATGGATCCCAATGTGCCACCATGCACTCTCCTCATGGGCCCAGTGGGACAGCCCTCGCCCACAGCCCCTGGGATGCGGTGGAGGGGTGAGCATCCCACCCCGCACCAGCTCCCCAGGGGGACGGCAACTCTTGGGGACATGCCCATGTCACAACTACAGCACTGGCACAGCCACACTGTGATGCTTTCTGCCATCTCGGAGTGACGCTAAAAACACGACAGCCCCCTCGGCTCAGCCCAGGGCTGTGCTGGGTGCGAGCGGGGCTGGTGCAGAGCTGGGTTACATGCGGGGAGATGGCAGCTCTCAGGTGATGTACCAGGCACCGGGTGGTTTCTAAACAGCATCTGATAAATGTAGCTGTGCTCACAGCTTGGGAATCCCACAGTCGCTTACAAGGAGCTGGTTCCTCCTAACTGCCGGTGGCCAAGCTGCCACATCCTTTGGGCAATGGGCACATGGACGGCCATGGCAAAGCCAGCCTCGGTGCCTGCTCCTGGCAGACATCATGTGCTTCCCTGGGAGCAGGACAGCCACAGGGATAGCAGCCTGTTTGGGATGCTGGGAATCATGTGAGGTTCTTCTGCTTGCGTGATGAAGGCTCTTCCTTCGAGGCGTGCATTAGTTGTGGGCAGGATCGTTACAGTGAGTTTCCTGACTCCAAAGAAGTTGGCAAAAAAGTCAGTGACTCAGATGACCTCTTTCTACAAAAAAAAAAATTCCTGAAATGAGAAGGCTTTCTGGCGCACAGCCCCAGCTCAGCCAGCACAGGGGCGAGCCCAGGCAGCCCTACCCCATGGCCAGCCTGTGTCACCCCCAGGACGGTCCCGCGAGGCTGTTCCGTTCCCACCACAGCTGCTGCAGGGTGAGGAGGCCCCATTGCCGTGTCTGTACATCCAGGTGTCCCCCCGTTCTGCTGGGTTTCAGGTGATCCCCACCCAGCCCCAGCAGTGGCATGAGGGGCTCATGGCGAGGGGGGGCTGCCTGGAACCCACCCACTCTGCTGTGTTAAACCAGAACATATTTTTCTTCCATGTTGCTGTTATTCTTAACATTTTGAAAAATCCTGTTTGTGGTTTGTGGGTTATTTTAATCTACCACTGGGGATAGAGCCTGCCTGTAAAAAAATGGGAGTGCAGCCACTGTTAAGCCATGAAAAGCAGTGACTGGACCGTTATCTAACACTGTTGTAAGGTTACTATTTATCTAGAGCAACTGAAGTTGGCACTCACATCTGGCGCCTGGTACTTAGTGCAATTATTTATGATTTCCACCAAGATTTAAAAGCTCATCGCCGGCCTTGTAATGCAGTAACTGATTGCACTGCTAATGTAATTAAGAAAAGATTATGATGTCCACGTGGCACACCAGATGGTGGCATTCATAGCAATCGGCACACACAACTGGCAGACAACTGCACAAGGGCAGCAAGGCACAGGCAGCTGGAGCGCTTCGTTTTGTACCCTCTGCTCGCAGGCGAGGGAAGGTTTCACACTGCTCCTTGTATGGGGCCACTGCCCTGCTGCCGTGTTCCCTTATGCACCCTTGGACTGGGGTTGCAGTTGTGCAGAGCACCCGTGCACATTTCTGCATGGTGGGTGAATGGGACAGCCTATGTGCAAGGAGGTTGCTCTTGGTGGGTACACGCATCCTCTGCTAACACGTACCCACATCTTGCACAAGCCCATCCTCATTACACCTGTGAAACCATTTGGTAGGAGCGGTCTCCAGTTTGCTGCTCATCGTCATTTCCATCCAAAATGTCTCCTGGGAAATGGTGACTCTTTCAGCTCCCCATGGTGTTGGGGGGAATGAACCTGACTTCTTGAGCAAGCATGGACAGCATTGTGATGCTACCACTGGCCAGGGAACCCTGCGGTGGGAAGGCATGAGCATCTCTACAGAGCAGCACCAGGCTGTGGAGGTCCATCCTTGCTATGGTCATGCTATGGAGTCCTTAAAAAGAATAAAGACACCATGAGGCAGGTGCTGAAGGCATTTCTGCCTGTAGGAAGAGGGAGTTTGGTCCTGTGACTCCCATGCTAACTCCTGTGCCAACTGGGACTGGCCCAACTCCATATCACTGCAATAGACCCAGGTTTGATCCACTGTTTCTCCGGCCCAAATACTCAGGCAGCAGGAAGGGAAGCTACAGGCTAGGCTCAAAACGAGAAAGTTTGAAACCTACTCATCCGTTTTGACAGCTGATGGTGGGATTTAGGGAGAATTGTACTTCCACTTAAATGGGAGGTTTCTGGCTAACAGTGGGAGTCAGGTCACTGTGGAAAATGCATCACTACACATTTTGGGGGTGAACCCAGGGAAAGCACTGCTGCTTCATGCACTGCTGACCTGGCTTGTGGAGCTCAGGACTGGGAGGTGACTGCAGGTGCTGTTCCAGAGGCTGGTTCAGGAAGCAGGCAGAGGGCAGGGGCCCGGCTGGCCTTCCCCAGACAGCTTTCCACACATCCATCCTCCTGGGACAGAGACTCTTCTCCCATACAGCGGTGAATTTAACACCTGCAAAAGGAGAGTTCTATCGTGCTGCTCCAAGGGATTGCCTTGTTCGGGGACCGTGCCAGGCTGGGCCAGGAGTGCCTGCCTTCTCCAGGATTTTGCATTCCCCATGAGCGGGAGAGGCTTGTCCCTGACATTGCTGGATCCATTATTCAGGATTAATGCCCATTTGCTTGTTGCACCTTCTGTTGTGGAGATAATGCTGCAGCTTTGATTTGCTTCCAGCAGGGCAATGGAGAAAGCAGAGTTAATATTGTGTCAGACCAGAGAGGAGCACTTTTTCCTGGAAGCAGCAATGTATGCAAGGAGCTTGTGTCACCGAAAGCCCATTCAACATCATGCGTCGCCTTCCTTGCTATTGCGTGTGAATTTATAATAAAGTGGCTGTGACTCATTCACTCTCGGTAGTGCAGCTGACATAAGTAAATACGCAGGCTGTAACCTCGCTGGAGATTTTATACCATCTGTATTTACAACATGAATATTTCAGAAAATTTGACATTTTGGAGACTTCTGTCTTCCAGGTTTAGTGACGATGAGTATTTGGGTCAGGAGTGCTGCAGGTTCACAAGTAGCATCCTGTCAATAATTTAATGCTCCAAGAGCTAAGCAGCGCTAGCAGGACGCACACCGGCACTGCAGGGTTTGTTGGCTCATTGAGCCGACACAGCTCTGAAGCAACATAAAAACAGTTTTTGATCTCTTGCTGCTGGCCTCTGCCTGAAAAGCATAAAGCAGGAGGCAACTCTGTGGCAGCTATTCTGCTAATGTCACTGTAATACGGATGCTGTTTTACTGTCACTTTTAAGACAAAAACAGCAATACATGGGGCAGGATAGGACAAGGCATTTCTCAGCCCTTTCTCCTGCTGTCCAGGTACATGAGCTGCCCAGGCAGCCCCCTGAGTGCTGGGAGATGCTGAACGACTGCATCCTCTGTTAAATGCCCGCAGGACCTCATGCTCAGGCAGGCGCTCTCTCTTCCAGTTGCTGCCCAGAGCCGAGCTGGCACTGCCAGAGCGCAGTGGGAATCCCACCCACCAGGACAACTCAGGGACTTTGCAAAGTTTTGTCTACAATTAGTTTAGGTGTTTTTTACAGACACAGGGTCAGAGCCTCCTGTCACTGTGTCACTAGAGAGGGCAAGCAGGGTGCCCTGAGTATAGCTGTAGTTGGGTTTCCTTTGGTGAGCTGTCACAGCAACACCCAACAGCCTGTGTCACACTGAGAACAAGCACAGGTCATCACACCTGTGGGAGATGGCAGCATTTCCTGGGAAGCTCCACCCAGAACCTAGGGCACTAATTGCCCTAATGGCCCTGACCAGCCCCATCTGGGATGCCCACACCCCCCTCCATGGGCCCAGGAGCCCACCTAAGCTCAGCTCCAGGCCCTCAGCCCCCACCTGAGCTACGCTGCCTGAGGGGGCCCAGCCCCTCACCGACCCCGCAGACCCTCACCAGCCGGCCGGCTTGGCTTGGGTCCTGCCTCATCCCCACGGACCCGGCCAGCAGCCGCTGCACCTGACCTGTGGGTTGGCTTCCCCGCCTGGCCTCGGGCCTGTCCCATCCCATGGGCTTGCCGGGTGGTCCGGGTGGGGGTGTTGGCCCTGGCTGTGGCCAGCCCCCCCTCACCTCGCTCCAGTACTGTGAGGGGCTTCTGGTGGGGAGGATACCTGCCCACAACCTCAGCAGAGCTCCAGCACCTCCACGTGTGCACATGCTTACCCATGTGTGCACAAGCTTGCACAAGAGCTTGCTGCGCTGCTGCAGCTGGGAGCTCTCTGCTATTCCCCCAGGCCAGAGAGACCTGTTCCCCGCCCCGCTGAGCCCTGGCAAGATGCTTGTTGGTGCCTGTTGTGGGCATCCAGGCTGGTGCGGCGCTGCGACTGATGCACCAGTTCCTCCCCTCCTCGGAGGGCAGGGTAGTGCCGGCAGCAGAAACAGAACAGCCAAGAAATGAAATATGAGACAAGTTGCTGTAATAAATCCCACAATTACCCAAGAGACAGAGGGAGCAGAGCATCCTGCAACAAGATCTTTGACAGAAAAAGAAGAAACTCTGTGAACAGGCCTTCCTGTTAAACTCAGGTGAGATTTTTTTTCTCTGTTATAAAACACTGTTCTTAAAATATTTACATTGAGAAAATGCACCACTTTCCATATGAAAGCTATGCTTGGCACAAGCATCCTCTCTGCTAGAGAGGAGCTGGAAGAGCCCTTCTCTTTATAATGTCAGCTCATTATCGTGTTGTTGAAGCACATTATACACCCTGAAAGCAAAGCCGCTCTGGCTTTGTTGAACCTCCCTTTGGTTAGCAAGAAATTGATGGTTTTGGCACTAGGGGAGCAGTCCTGCTTCAGAAACATCTGCAGGATGAGGATGCGCTTTGAGGAAAGTGCAGGTCTGTAATTGTGGAACAAATCCCTTCAAACTTACGTAGGAGTAAACTCAAAGCTAGAAAGAAAATAAAATGGGATGTCAAATTATGTATTCAAAAAATGGCTTCTCATTAGTGATGCTGGGTGAGCTGTAGATTCTCCCATCACATGATACCCATCCTCTTGTACTTGCCAGCAATGCAGAAACCTTTCTGAGGGAACTGGCTGATGCGCTTCACTTTGGCTTTATCTCCCTCCTTGTAAGGATTGTTAAATGTGTTTTCCTGAAGGGATCCTACAGATATGATGTTTTAAGTATCAATAAAGCTGGGAGGACATTAAGCAGGTGCTGAGTGTGCAGCTTCTTCCCTGCCACTGCTGTAGCTGCCCGCACAGGAGGCTCTGCCTGCGGTCGCACCATGGTGGGACTCGGAACAGCTCAGCAGAGTCAGGGCTTCTGCTTCAGCCACTGGCTGTGGTGGGTTTAGGTTTTACCATGGAGACCCCACTTCTGAGCTCATACCCCAATTTCTGGTCCTTTGCTGTGTAATTCATCTGGCTGGATCCTGACTTTGCCCAAGGCTTCTGTGATGCCTTGGGGTGGTGACCTTGTGTTTGGGGACAGCCAGGAGAGGCTGAGGAGGCTCTCGCTGTTCCTGTGGCCTCGTCATTAAGGATACTTCAATTGCAATTTTTCTGATCTCCCAGTGATACTGTAATTGTCCAGTTACGACCGACTTTGGCATCGTTATCTACACTGAGTCCTGTCAGATGGATGAGAAACTCACTGGGGTGCTAATATGCACAAGCTGCAGTAGCCAAGGAGCCAAGCAGCACTGTCTAATGCTGCCAGCTGGCCTGGGAATTTCAATGGAGGGAGCGGACATGCTCTTGCAGGAGGGGTTGGGACGGGGCCCTCGGCGTTACCCAGTGCTGCTGCACTTCTGCACATGCTGCAATGATAGGAAGCAGGGCAGGGGGAATGGCTTGGGGCTGGAACAGGGGCATTAATTCTTTGGCTGCAGCTTAACCAGTGTGTGAATTGTTTCAGTTTAAGAGGAATGAAGGGTGCTGGCTGTGGCCCTGCTTTGAAGAGTTTGAAGACTAGAGCTGTTTTGGGGGTGCTGCATGGCTAAATGGAGGAGGGGCTGCACCTAGGAAAAGTCTTGCAAAGTCAGCTGAACTGTTACCGACTTCCCAGTGCCGCCTGCCAAATGGTCACCTATTAACTTACTCACTGGCATTCCTTCCTGCAAACACCCGGTCATCTGAGTGCTGTTTGCTGTCAGTGTGTTCCTGGGACAACAGCTCTGCAGCCCTAATAGCCACTTTCCGTGGATTTTGCCTGCATGTATCTGCAGGGAAGGCTTTGTCAAAGCCATAAGCAGTGTGCTGCTCTGTGCAGCTCCCTCTGCCCTGCCAGCAGCACGAATGGCACAGACCTGGGGCAGCGCTGCAGGACAGTGCCCACCCCCAGCAAGGAAGCCAGGCAAGCAGTAACATTTCATCAGAGGAGGTCTGCAAAGAAAACATTATTTCCTCAAATGTGTTCATTGTTCAAAATTATTCAAGCAAAGGTTTCCATCTCACTGTGGCTATTATTCATAATCTGAGGATCTGGATGTGTGGCTCTCCTTGGTAATTAAGCCACATGGAGTTTGTTCTGCCCCCTATTTAGGCAGAACAGCAGTTGTACCTCAGTCCTGGGGTGTTCCTGCAGAACAAACAGGGCTGGTCCTGGCTGCAGGGCCTTGAAATGGGGCTCACTAATCCAGGCTTCAGGCTTGTGCCATTAAATGGTGCCATTGCCCTGTGCACCTCTGTTGGTGGCTTCCCGTGACCCAGGCAGGTCTCAGGATGCTTTGGGCTCTGGTTCCCTTGTCGTAGAAGGGGGCTGGTGAAAGTCCTTCCTCCTGGATTCCTGGATGATCTCCTCAGATTAGGAATGTCTTGAACTTTTTCACAGCGGGGAGGGGTGTAAGGCTGAATTCAAGCCCTGGCTGGAGCAGTTACTGGACGCTATGTACTTCGCAACTATCACTAGCAGTGGGGTTGTGCAGTGGTGTTCCATCTATCATACCTGAAATGGGGACTATAATACAAATATGAGGACTTGCCTATACAGTATCAGTGCTCTTTAGTAACAGCTATGGGACAGGAAAGTAAGTGGGAAATAAAACAAGGAATAGTGCCTTTTCCAGATCACTTCATCTGTTTGAGTGGATCCCTGAAACAACAGTTCAGAGCAATTTTCTGCCAAGGTTATTTTGGTAACTTTCCAGACACTGCTCACTCACGTCTGGTGAGTGCGATGCTCCAAGCAGCAAATATACTTGCAAACAATATTTTCCTAAATGTGTGTGGCAAGAAAGGAGGAAGTCTGCTGCCAGCAAGAGCCAGTTCCCATGCAAGGTCCTGGAAAAGTGCTGGCAGGCACCAGCAGGACACTAAACTGTGCAACTGGGTAAGTGCCTCCCCTGCACCCACAGCCATTGTGTTTTGGGGTGTCTGATGATCCGCTTCTTAGGAAGAGGAGTCAGAGCTGCAGCCCAGGACCCAGCTGAGCACAGCCAGCCCCGGTCTCCTGCTTACCTCCACCCAATGTCTGCCAGGCTCTGAGCCCACCCACCTGCAGCGAGGGTGCAGGCATCATCCAAGGGTACCCAGCCCCACAGCTGCATGTGCCCCACAACTGTGCACATCCCCTGGGGGATGGGACTTGCCCTCCCTGCAGGAGCCTGCCAAAGCAGGGATGCAGCAGCAGTGGCTCCTGTTGGGGCTGTCTGACTGCAACAGGCAGATATGCGGGCTCCTTTGGGACTGCCATTGAGTCACTGACCCTACAGCCGTTCCTGTAATTCAGGAGCTGGTTAAGCATGTGCTTGAGACTGAACGCTTGTTTTTAGTGCTTTGCTGACCTGGGGCGAAGTGAGGAGCTGATAACACTATACAGCGTTTGCCTTTGGTGTGCAGGCTCCTGCATGAGTTGCAGCATCTCCTCAGGACTCTGCTTATGCTGCAATGGGAGCTGCAACAGAGCATGGGAGCGAGCTGCCTGTTATTTCCATTCTGCTGGAGGTCCACCCACCTTCGAGGTCCAAGGTGGTGGTCCTGCACCCAGGGGACCTTGTCCATGAGATAGGACCAAAGTCAGAACATAAACACCGACGAGGACACATTGTTCAGCAAACAGGGCTGTTTATTCCCCATGCTGATACACTGGCCAGGCAATCCCTGTCTGGAGCAGGCTGGCTCTCAGCCTTCCCCAGGCAGGGGTCTGCCTGAGCACGCTCAGCACCCTTCCCCAGGCTCTCCAGCACCCACCACTCCTGGTCCCCAGGGACCAGCCTGGGATCCTCACCTCTGGTGCTGCCAGTGCCAGCATTGCCCTCGGTGGCAGGAGGGGGACAGGCAGTACCTGCCCGCGAGGGCTCTGGGAGCAGTGTGGGGGCCTCAACACGGGGTTTGCCATGGTTGGGAAATTTATGAACAATTCATAAATGTGTTTTACAGACAGCTGTTAGTATGTGCTGAGCAATACTCATTCTGTCAAGGAAAACTAGTTACAGGGTTATAGCCAGGCCACTTAAATATTATGATCCATAATATATAAATAGTGGGCCGAGAGCGGCTGCTGCTTTGTGCTGTAAAGAGCCCTGTGCATGCTGCAATCCTGCAGTGGCTGAAGGTGTCTGCAAGCCATGTATTCACACAGGCAATTGGTGCTTCTAAAAAACACTTTCTATCCCATCCTGAGGTCACGCAGCATGCTTGCTAATTAAGCTGCAGCCTGCCACAGCTGGGATTGGAGGGGAGGGTGAGGCCAGAAGCTGGGAGAGGTTTAATGCGGGTGGGCAACAGACCTCGGAGCTGTGCCGCCAGCCATGGGCTCAGGCCTCCAGCCTGCCACTTGAGATTTGCATGCATTGCCCCAAAGCCAAAAAGATGTGGTGATGCTGTGTGCCTTTTCACTCTTCAGCTTAAATTAAGAAATTATGTCTTTTAACCTTGGCTGAAGTCACATGCTCCCTCAGTGTTGTGGCCAGACCAAACTGAAAGGGACAGAAGAGTCAGTGCTGCTGTTGCAAGGAGCCAAAAATGCAGCTCGGAGGTGAGGGCTACTGGACTATCAAGTATCTGCCTGGCCATGGCATGACTGGTCCAGCTGGTGAGGAGCTCTGCTTGGGCTGCAGCCTGGCCTGCCAGTGGTAACGTGCACCAAGGTGCATCAGACAGCCAAAAATGAGGACTGCAGCAGTAAAATAGTGAGCTATTTTCCCTACAGGAAATATTACACAGCCTCGTTGAACAAGAACAAAAGATTAGATCTTATTCAAACCAAAATGAAACGCAAAAATGCTGTGAAACCTAGTGGGTGGTCTGGGGGTTTCTGACTACAGTGAGCTCCTGAAATATCCCTGCATCTCTTCTCAGGATCATGTTGCTACCTGAAGTGATTCAAAGATCTCCTTATGAAAAAGCACCCCCCATGCATCCCAGTAGAAAGCAGGTGCCTACTGCACAGTTTGCAAGTCTTTAAAAACCTCTGGAGTGGTTTATTTGCTTTGGTTAAGAACTTGCCACTATTTTAAACCTAGTGGTTTAGCTCTACTGTTATCTATCTGCTGCTAGGGCAGTGGCATGCCCCAGGCTCTGGGTATCACTGAGGAATAGAAGGATGGAGGTTCACTAACTCTAGGGGTTTCTGGCAAACCTTGCCTGGGTGTTGTTAGAGACAAAACCACCCAGAGCCTTTTCAGGGTGGGCTTGGTCTGCAGCTGCACACTTCCCTCATTCTCCCTGTCAGCTGCTGTCCTTCAAAACACCCTAGCAATTGGGGATAGGTGTCTAATGGGGATAGATAGAAAGCCATGCCTTTCCCACTTAGAGGTGCCTGAATTTAAGGAGATATGAGGACCTTTGAATTTCTTTTAGAATAATCAAAACTTAAAATAGAAATATAGAAGGGAAATTGTAGCTGAAAAGAGACATTTTGGTGCACTAAGTTAGAGCAGGTGAAACCTACCTCCAAGAAACCTTAAAACCAGGCAGCAGCTGAGCCTTGACCTGCAGCAGCTCCAGCACAAAATTAAACTCTAGGCTGATTTTTCTCTAAAGGCAAGCATGGAAAAAATGGTGCATGCAGCAATATTTCACTGCCGTGCTAAATGTGGCTACAGAGAGATGAATTCCTGCAGCATAAAGGATTTTAAACAAACAAGGGCTTGCTTGAGCTTACAGTCAGGATGAAGATGCAGGATCCTTTACAGGTTGTCATAGTGTTTCCCCATGCAAACTGGGATCCTTTTTTGATGGTGAAGCCCGACCAGCACTTGCCAGGAGTTCCTGCTCCCCCTTGGGAGCAGCACATGAAGCAGAGCTGGGCCAGTGCCCCTGTGCTAGCCCGCAGTACTGCACATCCCCATCCTGGCACCAGCACAGCACCCAACACCTATGCTGTGCCTTACTGAGCAAGCTCAGAGTGGTGCATCGCAGACAGCAGTTCAGCACAGATTTTGCTTATAATAAATGAGGACTCTGTATTTTTTTCTGTTCTCTATGGGAAGCATAGAAACCTGTGCTATGCTGCTCTTCCAAAGTGTTGTCTGGGAATGGACAGATTTTACTCTTACGTTATGCTTGAAATGTAAAGAGGGTGGTGGGGCTCAACTTAAATCTCTTAGCTCAGCCTCTCACCTAGGAGCAGATTCAGCTGCTCACTCAATGTGCTTTGGGACTGAAGACACCACAACACAGGCTCTGCCCTCCTGCATGAACAGCCACAGCCCCTTCCATGCCATCTCTCCCCATGGAGATGACAAGGTGCAGGCGCAATGAGTAGGACCTTGCTGTGGCCAGCACAGGAGGGGATGAGCTTGCCAGCTGCAGTGCTCGCCTTCCTCCGGAGTGGCTGCAGGAACAGGTCCCTGGGCATCTTCACCACTGCTGCAAATGCTGCCAGCAATCCACTGTGAGGTGTGAAGCAGTGCTGTCCCCAGCATCAAGCCCCAAGGAGTGCCACCAGTAGTTGCCACCCTTCCAGCTAAGCTGTGCTGCTGTGGCTGAACAGAGTCGAGTAACACAAAAGGAGCACGACCCACACCGCTAACAATCCCAGCTAGCACACACATTTATTTGGAAGGATGCAAATTCTGGCATCCATCCACTCGAGGATGAGCGAGCTGTGTTTGTCCAGCCATAGCTCCAGTACCGTAGCCAAGACTGACTTAAATTCCTCCTATTCAGCCTCCTGAAAACAAGACACTGGTATAAACTGGACAGCATGTACGTGACCACAGAACTCATGAGAAAAGACATGCTCTGAATAAACAGAAGTAAACAAATGCATTTTGAAAAAGATTTATGTAAAATATTCAGAGGAAAACATTATACTTGCAAATACTTATGCTTTTGAGTAACTTTACACTGGTAGATTAACCAACTCCAGTATAGTTATTCATGTACCTAATACCAAGTGTACAAGTATTTGCTGATTCAGAGCCTGTGCTTATGCTCTGTGAAAGAGCACAATGGTGCCTTTCCCCAGCCTCCAAACTCTGCCAAGGTTTAAAGGTCTCCATAAGCAGAAGCGCTGAGCACTTGCCCTGAGCTGTGCAGGCCTGCCTGGCTGCAGCAGAGACGTTCGCTCCCTTGGGCAGCACGGTGCTTGCTTCGGGCAGCTTCTTGAGGGTAAAACTGAAGCAGCAGCTAAACTGTGCTGGAAAGTGACTGTCTCTTTGGAAAAAACGTTATTGCAGATCATGCCACAGACATGTTGGGATATATGTTTGCAGTGAATCTTAGAATATTTTGTGGATACTAAGCAGCAATTAGAGTCTTCCTTTGGAATCAATTCATTTCCTATCGCCGTGGTAGCAGGGAGGATCTTATTGAAACTCTAGGATTTTTAATATTATTACACTAAAGACTCTCTCAGTATCAGCATCTCCATGGGGGAGCATTAGCACACTGTAATGTGTAACAACTTCTCCAGTTCAGGAAATCTTGTTGTATTTGTAATAGGGCATTAGGGGCATATATTATGTATGGGACATATATTTCTCATTTCCACCAGGCATCATCTTTCCTTCTCTCTAAATTACTCTCCAAATCAAAAAAATGCATTGTATTCCTTATCACTATATATATATATATTAATTTTTTTTTTTTAAATCTTTGGATCCAGAAGCCACTACCAGCCATCAGGGCTGTATGCGGTAGAAGCCAGAAAGTCTTGGTCGAACAGTAGGGGAATACAGCTGTAGCTAAGAATACCCAGTTATTACCGTGGTTCAGCAAGCACCAGTCAAAAATGCTTTACTGGGGAGAAGCACCAGCCAGAAGAGGAGGAAAGTTCGGTCCCCTCCCAGGGTTGTACCCAGGGTTCTGCTACTGCAGAACACTTTGCTTTATGGACAGGCATACAAAAACACTAGTGCAAACATTATTCTCTAGGCAAGCCTCTCAAACACTAACTAATAAAAGCTCATAGTGTTTCTCTTGATAAGAAGTCTGACCACACCAGGATGAAGAGCAAGGGCCTAGAACAACCCTGAGGATCAAACCCAAGAACTCCCCTGGGCCTTAGCTGTAACCAACTCCACAGGCACCTCAGCAACTACTGACCAGCCACTGCTGGGCTCATGGGAAACTCTCGGTCAGCTGAGCATCTACCTACCTCAATGAGAGCCAGATAGATGCAAATGCAGCCCGGAGACACCCGTGGAAGAAAAGAGAAGGGCTGTTTGCTCAACTGTTCCTGCTCAGTTCAGCCTGGCTACGGGGATATACCTAGAGAGTTCAAATAGGATGGAAGCAGCAGCTAGCCAGGCAGGAAAAGAACAGGCTGGACAGAGCTACTCAATAGATGACTAAACCTGAACAAGAAGAAAGTGGGAGAGGGGAATAAAACAGGGAATTAGTAGTGTAGTTAAAGGCAGAATATCAGACAAGGAATCACCCTATAACAACAGTGATGGACCTCCATTTAAGCGCATCACCCTTTCAGGTGGTACCTGATTTTGTCAGGACAAAAGGGGACAAGTGGGAGCAAATCTGGAGCGAGATCTTTTTCCTTTTTTTAAATCACAGAGGCCAAGTTTCCAGCACAAAGGAAACCATGGTTCTGATCAGGCATGTCATGGAAAATAAAGGAAACCAGCTCTAGAAAGGATGCAGGAGACAAACTTACCTGGTCTGTGCCCCGAGGGAACAGCCGAGTAATGTCTGATAAGCGCTTTTAGGAGGGCTTTCAACTTGACCAGTGATAAAAACTCACCAGGCTATGTTTCGTGCCTTTGCTATTGTGAAGTTTTTCACTGTACCTTTGCCAAATCTCTTGCTGCACTTCACACCCATCACTTCTGAGTTTATCACAAAGGACAGGGAAAACAGGTTACTGCTCTCCTCTTTGATTCATCTACAAATTAATGCTTTCCTCCCTCCTTTATTTCATTCTTCACACCGGGATTTCTTTTTCTTTAAATTAGCAGCTCCAGCTCTTTCAGTCTCACATCAAAGGCAACCCCTGCACCAATCTTGCTGCTTTCCAGATTATCAGTGATGACCTTCCCTGAGGTAAGGTGCTCAAAACTAAATGCAGGACAGCTGCAGGATTAGTTCATGTGATTATGGCTACAGGCCATGCTACTGTTCCAGGTTATGCTGTGATTTGCATCACCTGCTAATTCAGTTAAGCGCACTCTCAATTTCATCACTGGCACGTGATAATGTTGAGCAGAACCAGACTCAGCAGACCTTCAGGTCAGGATATGTTGCATGCTGCAAGTGGACCCCTAACGGCTGTTGGTCACCCAGCCAGCATGCTAGCCCTGCCCTCCCTGGGCTGTGTTTGCTTAGTTTGTTTTTCAGATGGCGGTGAGGGAGCATCGAGGACCTTACTGAAGCCAAGGGAGCTCCCAACACTGCTTATTCCCTAACCCCTGGGACTTGAGAAGAAAACTAGCTCGGTTTGACACGACTTGTCCTCCGTCAGTCCACAGCAGCTGCCATTTCCCGGGTGTAGGTTGTTTCAGGTTACACTGACCAAATTACAATTGTTTAGCTGGTTTTCCCCCTGTGCGCTGCCCACCTGCCAAAGGCTCAGGCAGACAGCTGGAGGCCGGGGCAGACCCCCACCCAGCAGGAGCTGGGGCGAAGTTTCTACCCAGGCAGAGGTCAGCAGGGGAATCGCCGGGTCTGGGTTTTTTTTCTGTGAAGTTTAATTTTCTGAGGCCGGGGCAGTGGCCCCGAGCACGCGGTGGGGCAGGACGCTTCGCGGTGGGTGCCGCCGGGGTCGCGGTGCCGCCGGGGCGGGGCGGGCTCTGGGCCCTGCGCACCGCGGACCGGCCGCGGGTGGGCGGGGGCCTGCGCAGCGGCGGCGGCGGCGCGGGGAGCCCGAGCTGCGCTGTGCTGCTGCGGCCCCGGCCCCGCCGCTCCCCGGGCCCGGCACGGCGCGCTCCGCCGGGTAAGGCTCCGCGCGGGGCCGGGCCGCGGCCTGCACGCCGCTCCCCGCCCCGCTCCGCCCGGGCCCGCAGGCCGCTCCCCCGCTACCGCCGCTCCTCCCGCCGGGCCGCGCCGGCCTCGCCGGGCGATGAGGAGCTGCTTCTGCCTGCGACGGGGGAGTCGCGACCCGCCGCCCGCCGCACGGGCAACAGTTAAGTGTCCCCGAACCCGCCGCGGAACCCTTGGCGCAGCCGCGGCGCTCCCGGGCGGGGGGCCGGGCCCGGCGGGCGCTCGGGGCTGCGGCGGGGCGGTGCGAGAGTGGGCCCCCGGCGGCGGCCTCACACGGCCGAGGGGGGAGACGGGGGAGGCGGGCGGGCCGGGCCCCGCACCCGGCTCGGGGCGGCCGCAGGGCCCCGGCGTGCGGGCCAGGGCAAAGCCCTCCCGGGGCGCCCGGCTGCGCGCGGTGGAGGGCCGGGCGGGGGCCTGCGGGGCCGTGCGTCGCGGGGAGGCCGCGCCTTCGCAGTGCTGCGCGCCGAGGGGGACCGCTGGGCTCCGCTGGGTGGGTGCCCGCCGTGGGGACGGCTTCGGTCTGGCGAAGCCCTGGTGACCTTGACCTGCTCGGGAGATTACTGCACGTTTTACTAGTGACTGGTTAGAGAGGGTAACAAAACCCCGGTGTTTCACATGGTCTCTTGCTGCAGGGTTTCACAGCATGGGTTCAGCTGGTGCCCGTGTTTCTCGGCTGTTGCCAGGTTTCTGGGTATCTGGAGGCGGTAACGCAGGCACTCTCTTTGCAGCACGGGCCTGAGCGGTGGTTCTGAGCAGCCTGTGCCTTATGTACTCGTGCCTTGCGTTACCAAGGCTTGTGACCTTCTGCTGTGGTTTCTGGAGAGGTTCTCCGAGACCCACCAAGCTGAAGTATTTTCCGTGCTTTTTCTGAGCTGGGGTTCTCACAGCGTGGTGGTGGTACCACAAGCAGAGCCCTTCAGCTGAAGCAAGACAGGCTGGCCTTTAGCAGATGCTCAGCTGGTCAGGCTAAAACTTGGGTTTCTCCATCATGTGTTCTATTTTACCTGAGTTAGACCATGCTAACACATACCTTAGCAGAGCCCGCGCATCATGTGGCAGGTTGGCAGTGTCATCCCTGTAATGTTAACTGAGCTAGCCTTACCCACTAGATTTTCTCATCATGCTGGGACAAAGGCTTAGGCTGAGCTTCAGGAGGTGTGAAATAAAACAGACAACACTTCAGTCCTGTAGTCCATGCTGCTCTGACAAAGTGAATCCCAGGCTGAAGGGTTCCTGTAGACCCCTGGGACTCATTCATGCATGTGCCAAGATAGAAATAACACCTGAATGTCATTTAAATTTTGCTACCCAGGTGCAAGGTCATCTATGTATGGAAACCTATTTTGGTTTGAAATAGGACGTGCTAAAAAAATGTGTGTCCATAGTAAGAAGTGCTGTGAAGCAGTACAAGATCTCAGTTTTGCACGTTCTGTGATTTCAGTTCCTGTTTCCATCCAGTTTAGTCAAAAAATGTAGAGATTTTACAACTGATATGGGGCAGCTGTCTTGAAGATGAGAGCCTGGGTGCAAGGGGTGATTCCAGACATACCTTTCTTTGGGGTGAAATGCGAAACTGAAATTCTGTCTGCTTGTGATGGAGGCCTCCGGGGCCCTGACCCTGTGTCCTGCCACAGTCTCCTGTTTTTCTGATTGAAACTATGTCCCATTCCATCAACAGAAATAGAAAATTGGCCGGGGCTGTGTCCTGTTCCCGGATGCGGTGGGAGGACCGTGTGTGCAGAGGAGCGTGTCAGTGTAACTTCTAAGCAACCTGCGTTGTGCTAGCAGTACCTGCTGCTTTTTCAAAATGATAGAGCAGTAACTCGAGCATGTGAGCAAGGTTTTTAGTAACGTGTCTGCTTTGATTTGATAGGATTATTTCCTGCAGGGTGTAGGAACTCAGCGAGGTAGTTGATAATTTTTGTCCTGTTTTGCCTTAGCTCATACTTTACTGTCTGTGGGAAGAGCAAGTCAATATCAAAGTGCAGGGCTTGGAGAGAGAATGGTCTTATTGTTTCTTCCTTCAACTACAAGTCCTTTGCTATTTAACTTCAGAACTTGACCCGCTTTGCTGGCAGCATGATGCTTCTGTAGCAAATACATCATTGGGTCTGATGTGATCATGTACCCACCAGCCCTTGAACTTGCCTAACTTGTGGGAAAGGAGCACTGAGAGGGAAAAATGCTCTATGAACTCACAAGAATACATTAATTTCTGAAAATGTATTCCTTTGACCACACACACTGCTGGGCTTTGGCTGGGATGCATATATAGCAGTCACCTCAGTGGCACACTTGAAGCCGACAGTGAAGCCAGCAGAAAAGTATGCCTAGGGTAAACTAATAAAAGCAGACATGAGCTAGCAGGAAAATGGGTGGGAGCGAGTGAAAAGGACATAGACAATCCCGAGGATGCTGGGAGAAGGGGAGATGTGTGGGCTGCAAGATGGCACCCTCCGGAGTGATGGGTTGCCCCCAGCTTTGCCGTCTCCACAGGGTGTGAGGTTCATGGTGCTGAGGTAGCTGCCTGGAGCCACACTGCCAGTTGGCAGGTGGGCTTCGCACTGCCAGGGCAACACAGCCCCTGTGTTAGACATCTCCTAGGAAGCAGACCTGGGGTGTGTGTTGAGAGTAGGTACTTTGCAGCAGGAGGACCCAGAGCGGAGCACCAGTGAGTGTTGTGTGATAATGGATCAAACTGAGACCCCAGCTGGGCTGTACGTGTGTGGCTTTCTGACTGCTGCCTGCATTTCCTCTGCTCATCTCCCCTGCCCGTTCCTGGTGGCATGCCCTGAAGGCTGGCAGCCTCTGCAGCCAGGGGTGGCAGGACAGGACAGAGTGCCACTTGCTCTGGTTTGTGTAAAAGGCCATCAGCCCCCTGGCCTCAAACTCCCCAGTGCAAAGACTTCTAGAATCCTGATCGGCAGCTCTGCCTGGAGCCTGCCTGCTGCAGGGCACCCCAACTCTAGTCACTGCTATCTCCTCTCTGGGCTGCGGCCCGCAGAGCCATCTCTGCTGGGCTGAAGGAGGGGGCCTTGCTGTGCCGCTGAGGGAGCGGGTTGGGGTCTGTGCTGTGCGCCTGCAGAGGTACCTGGTGGGGTCGGCCAGGCCATGCCTGGACTGGTACCACACAGAGCAAGTGGTCCCCCAAACCCTGGGCAGGAGGAGGCAAAGGAGGTAAAGCAGGGCCTTGGCTGAGATAGGGGAGAAGGCTGTGGCAGAGGCTGGCAGAGTCCCTGAAGGCCTCTCCTGCAGCTCCAGGCATCAAGATGCCTGGGACACTCATCCCTCCTGCCTGGCAGCATGGCCAGTTCGAGGGGGTGGGAAGCATTTGGGATAAAGCCAGCAGCGTGGCAGCTGCGTGCCAGGAGCCTGTTTTCTGTGTCTCGTCCTGCAGCCATCCCATCCCGCTCTGCCGTGCGCTGCTCGGGACTGGTGCTGGCAGGATGCATGGTGACTTTCTCTGGTGGAGGCACGTCCTCTCCCTGCTGGCTTTGTCCTTCTCCCCGCTGGCTTTGTCTGAGCGGGCCCATGGGGTTCTGAAGCTTCTTCCTGCCCCGGGGCCGCATCCGGCTTCCCTTAGCAGCCCGGGCATGCTGGGGGCTGGATGTGGCCCTGCAGTTGAGAATGGCCTCCAGGGAGCATGCTCCTAGCTAATGGGAAAAAATGTTCTTCTAACTTTTTTGGGCTGTTCCCAGAATAAACCTGCAGTGGGTGGAGCGGCACAGGCCCTTCGGCAGGGCTCGGCAAACACAGTTTAGCACAGGATGGTGAAAGGCCATCTCCTGGTCAGCTGGTTTGAGTTCTCAGCCACCATGATGTTAGGTGGGCATGTAGGTGAAACTCAAGTTGTTTAAAGAGAATCTAATTAAAATAACAAGCTGTCTAATAGGAGTATTTATAGAATCCTGCTCCTTAATTTAATCTGTTCTTTCACTGTTTGTTTTTTTATTTTTTAAGTTCAAAGGCACAATAGAAAAAACCAAACTTTGCAGACACCCTGGGGGAGAAGTGCAATGTAACTAATCATCTGTATGATTGCCCAGCCAGAGACTCCCCTCTGACCTGCGCAGAGTTCACAAAAATATTTATCTGAGTGTGCAAACGAATTGCTGCTGCTCCATATCTGTTCCAGATGCATCCTCAGTGCCATCCGCACAGCAGGAAGCTGCCCTGAGTGGCTGGTCTGGCACGACAGAGCCTTGCCATGCTGTGGTGGCCAGGCACAGGCTGACCCAAGCCTTCCCACTGTGGAACAGGGTGCACCATGCGGATCAGAGACCCAGAGTTTGTTTTCTGGATTGATGTACCGCCTGCCCACTGATCCCTGCTGGCTGCAGGCACAGGCTGTGCTCCGAGGGTCTGGCTGAGGAAGGTGCCAGGCTTACTGGGCACTCTGCAGTGATGGCGGGCGCAGGGAGCTCAGCTTGGTCCTGGCTGTAGTGGGGTGCTGCTCTGGGCCCTGCGCCGGTGCTGCATCATATCTCACCCCGTGGCTTCCGCCTCCCGCCCTCTCCAGGCGGAAAACCCTGTTCTCCGTGCTTAGCCGCCACCACCGCCATAGAGGGGCTTTGTGTGAGCCAGCACAAAGTGAAGACTGATGCTGTTTCCCCTCCCCCTGCTGCGCTGAGAGGGACCGCAAACGGCTCCGACGACAAAGGTGCCCTTTTTCCTCCCGCTGAGGATGGGGTGCCGCCAGGGTGAGGGGTCTGCCTAGAGGCACCCACCCCTCTCCTCTCCTGCAGTGGTGCGGGGGACCCCCAGGGACCTGTCCTCAGCCTCTCCCAGGCTGACCCTGCTGCTGGGGTTCCTGCCGGGGCAGCTAGGCCCCCCTGCAACAGCTTCCAGTGTGGGTCCCTAGCCCCGTCATTGCCGCCGAGGAGGAGGAGGGAGCACCAGGGGCTTCCTGCCCGCCTGGGCTCTCCCAGGGCCTGAGAGGGCACAGCCCCTCTGCTTCCCCTCCTGAGGTGAGGTGTCAGTACTGTTCCAGCTGACCCAGCTCCCCCACCTCTGTGGAGCAAACCAGTTCTTCGTCGGGGCAGGTTTGGTGGAGGCCAGAGGCGCTGGGGGAGCAGATCTGCTTCCCCACGGTGCAGCTGCAGCCTTGCTGGGACCTGCCGCGCAGTGTTTTTTAGCGTGCTGGGGATTATCATCACTTACCTGGATTTGAGTTCAAAATGGCCTAAGAGAAGCTCATATCAGTTTTCATTATCGTCCAGCTCCTCCCAATGTGTAATAACAAGTCATCATGTTATTGAGAGTGACTTGGAAAGGTTTCAGAAAACGTGCGTCTGTATGAAGAACAGATTGTAAGTTCTTTGTTAAATTCACATTATTTTTGCTTGGTACTGCACGTTTAGGCAATGGGTTCTGGATTATTTGGGAGGCATCTGGATGAGCTGGTAGAGCAGTGCAGGCAGGGGCGCGGGGTCTGTCTGGGCTGTGCCGGGTGCCACCAGTGTTCCTGCAGCAGGGTCCTGAGATCAGTGAGCCCCTATGGCTCAGGGTGCACTTCTAGTTGTGCTTTGGAGGCTTAGACTGCATAGGAAGCAAAGTGGGTCTGGATGCTTGTCTAGGTACCAAAGCAGAGCTCTCCTGGGTTTGGCTCATCATCAATAGTGTTTTCACCATTACTGATTGCTATTTTCTGTTCTGGACTCCTCAGGTAGTCTGGCTGTTCATGTGACATTATTATTATTTACATAGGGCCCAGACTTGCTCTTTCTTGTTGCCTGCAGCACGGTGTTTGTTCAGACTGGGCATTGTGAAGTGTAAACCCAGGTCCCACTGGCACCAGCACTCACCTCTGCCTTTTCTAGAAGCAGTAAGTAACCAGCCATCTACATGGCCTAGAAATGCTGGGGTTTAATTGCTCTGAGGAGGGAATTGAATTAGGTAGCTCTGGTTCACGGCTTGTCTGGCTGCTCAGCAGTGATGCTTGTTTACACAGAGCACTGCCCTTTTATCTCTGGGTTCGTGGGGGGTGGTTTCCTGGGGCATTCCTGCCTGAAAGCCAGAGAAGACTTGCCCTGACTGGCTGCCTCTGCAGGAGATCACGTGCTGAGGCAGTGCACCTTTCCTCCTCCTCCTCCTCAGCGAGTTGTTTCAGCAGCTCTCTTGTCCTTTCCTCGTGCTTCCTGCAACAGCATCTCTCCGGAATTGGTTGGTCTTACCCGCTTCTATCCCCCTCCGCATATCTCCCTCCCATGAAGTACTCGGTGATGTCTCCCCTCGCCTGGAAGATGCTCAGGCCCTCACCAAGGCCTCTGTCTGCTTTGCATCAGACCATCCTGTGCTGCTTCATCTGTGTTCCCCTGGTGTTGAGGCTCTCTGCAGCAAGCGTGATTTTGCATACAGCGCCAGATACATCTGTGCTGCTACATGAAAATGGTTTGGTTCAGGAGGGTGCAATGGGACCGAAGACTTGTAGGGGAACCCCCCCCATGTGTCTAACACCCATAGTGGATGGGGAACCTCCCAGTGAAGCCATTAGGAGCAGATTTCTTTCTGTTTAAAATGACAGAGCTGCTTCAACCAGCCTGACTCAGGGATGAAATTTGCTCTCTGGGAGGGAAGGGAATTGAGCTTGGGTTTTCCCATCATTGCTAGATGGAGACCAGCCCATGCTGAGTATCCTAGAAACAACAAAATTAATCTCAGAAGAGGCTGCTGGCCCAAATTCCAAGCCTGTTGGGCATTGCACAAATGTACCCTCTTATCAAAAGCAAATGAAACTGCAGAAGGTGTGTCTGGCCTAATACTGTGTTTAACTTGGTAGTCTGTGGTGTGTCAGCACAGGCACTGTGGCATGCATGCAGACTCTGGGTGCTCTCTGTCTTCTGCTGGTGGTGTGCTGCCGAGCAGCCCTTTAATTCTGCTCCTTTCTTTCAGGATCAGTCCATAATGCCTGAAGTGCGAGACCTCTCAGATGCCTTGCCCGACTTGCCGATGGATCCCATCACGGGTGTTGGTGTGGTTGCATCCCGGAATCGAGCACCGACAGGTTATGACGTAGTAAGTAGAGCTATTTCAGCTGCTGTTGCTAAAGCTTTGATTCTGCACTAATGAGGCTTTACTTTGCTGGGAACAGCATCTCTTCCAGAGGGCACTTGCCTTCAGATGTGTGCTTTAAGAAGCAATTTGATATCCAGCTGCCCACCACTCAGCCCACAGCACGTAGTGCTTTCCCTCAGTGGAGGTTTGTGGGTGCAATCGTGCTACTTCATCTGTGCCACTCCAGAGGAGCATAATTACCTGGGTGAGGGGTTTTCAGAAACAGCTGGCCACCATGGCATGCAAATTTAATAATCCTAGTAACATTCATCCTGAAGGAGTCCTAAGTATTGCACAAATTATATCTCTGAATAAATGGATCCCGCATCAGCTGTTTAATCCCACATATCAGCACTGCACAGTAATGATGAGAAGCTCCAGAATGGAAAGCAAAGAGTTTTGCAAGGATGATTTTGATGGACAGAATGCAGACCTCTAAACTAAACTTTGGCAGGAGGCTGAGCAGCAGGAAAAGGCAGCTGGATACAGCAGAGGTGAATATGAGTGTGTAGAGGGAGGTCACTGTTCAGCAGCTGCTTGTGCCTTGGCTTAGTTGCTGTGTAACCAACAGCATGACTTTTCTCCCCGTGGATTAGTGTCCCAAACAGTGAAATAACATAAAGTACTGACCTTGCAGAGCTCTTTATGGAAAGATTTAGGCCCTAGTCACCTTTCCATGTACGTGCTTCAACTGTGCTACATCACACCTTGGGTTTCCAGAGTTGCACAGCTTGTGTGGTCAGGAGTGGAAACCAGTTGACTTGAGGCTTTGCTTACACCTTTTCAGCTCTGATCCGCTGCATACCCTGTTCAGTGTGAAGGCTTCAGGTTGAAGTAAGGACATGAGGGAGGGAATTGTGAAAAGGTTCCTCAAAGACCTGGAAAGCTTTTGCATTCACTGCATTTTTCTGAGGGCTCATTCCCTGTGTGAGCCAGGCTGTGTAATTAGCTGCTTGCCCTGATAAAGGAGCACGGGACAATGTGAGAGTTGTGGTAACAGAATTGTATTCTGGCTAAATGACTGGGCAGAGAGAGTGCTCACCCTAGATAGCCTGTCTGTGGTTTAACAGGGAGCTTTGCTGCTAACGCAGTTTAAACAAGATAAAAGAGTCTTCCTGTGGCTTAATCCAATTATGATGGTGTTGTAATAATGCTTGTGAATGTGGGTCACTCTCTTCTAGGGGGCACAGAGGAGGCTGCCTTTCCTCTGGTTCTTCTGCCTTCCTCTCTGTTTACAAGGAGCTCTTCTCTGACCCTGGGGCCAGCAGTCCCTGCTGCCAGGCCATGGGGCAGTGCCTGCTGTCTGCAGTTGTCCTGCCCTAAGCGTGGCTTCCACGCAGCTCCTGCTTCAGCCTTATGTATGGCAGATCAGCGGTCCGGCTCGGTGCCGGGGTGCTGCAAGCCACAGTCTGTGACCTTTCCGCTGCACAGCACCTGCTGCGATGAGGCCGCTCTGGGTGCCACCTTCATGTGACAGGATGTCCTGGTACTTAAACCTATGGGGCCGTGGCACATAGGGATGTGCTTTTCTTGTCTGAATGTCTGGGAAGGTGGCTCCTCTGCGTGAGTCAGGACTCTGGAGCAGTGTGTGGTATGTGGGGTTGCCACTTCCCCATGACCTCTCTGGGACCCACTGAACTATCTGAAGGCATGAAGCAGAGCATGCAGAAGTGCACTTCTCAGTGCAGCAGGGAGAGTCATGTTCCGAGACGTGGGCAACGTGCAGAGTTGGGCGGTCTCAGGCTCTGTGTTTCTCCAGATATGCAATTTCCCTAATAAGACACCAATAGTTGATTGTTGCTTCAGGGTGTAAAGCCTTGATGAAGGCAGCTGTGACAGCTCCATCCTAGGAGTGTACTCCCTAAAGCCCTAATAGTTAAAGAGATTTGGATTGCACCCTGAAAAGGAGAACCGCTTACATCTTTTGGGAAGCGCTAACACTGGTTTATCTTGGGATGTTGTAGTCCCCTGGTCGCTTTGCCTTTTGCTACAGCATCCTGCAGCATTCAGTTCCTCAGGTGGATTCACAGTTGCATGGGAAACTATTTCCTCATGTTAGTGATGAATTTGACATTGTGTAGTTTTCACTGGTGGTTTTGAGTTATGTGACTGTGCAGTACCCAGTTCTCTCTCTCTGAGACAGCTATGTTACAGGCTTTACCTAGTTTCCCTTTCATTTGTGTCCTTTCTCCAATAAACAACCATTGCCATATTCTTTTCCTTCCTTTTCCCTTTGCTCCTTTTTAAAACAAAACAAGCAGAGGCATGGGTGCTTTCAGCCCAGGTGTAAGTTAAAAGCCCAGGGGATGTCCTGGTCCATTTTCCAGGTTTGCATGGAGCCCTCTGGGTTCAGCACACCCCCCGGCTGGAGGTGACACTGCAGCAGAGCCTGTGATACCAGAACTGGGGGAATGCTGGTGAATGGGCCAGAGGTCTCTTACCCTCAGTAATTTTTTAATTACTCGGAAATCTCCATTGCCTTTGTGTCTGCCTAGAAAACAGCTACTGATGCTTGTAATGACTAGCCAGGTCTATTTAACAGCTGAAGGACCAAAGATTTACGTTGTCAGAATGTACATAGTGCATCTGAACTTAGATTCCTGAAAATCTGCCCAAACTGGCAAGACTGAGTGTCTGGGTGGGGAGGAGGGGGAGGAGAGGTGGGAGGCTGGGAGCCTGGGGGTGGAGAGGTGTGGTTCCCAGCAGCCACCTTCCTTGCTGCGGGCTGGACGCCAGCTCCACAGTGGGGTTTGCTCTGGGGTGGGAACCTGAGCAGGCTGCTAACCTGTGGCTGTGCTGGAGCAGGGGCGGCCCTGCACCCACTGGTGGGGCAGGCAGTTTGGTGGGCCTGTTTGCCAAAGGCCTGCCCAGTGGTAGCAGTAACTCCATACTGACTGCTGGGCAGCAGGTAGAGCAACCAGCACTTGGAGGGGTTGGCTGGGGAACACCTTCCACACTGGGTGTCACTCCATCAAGTCAGTCTGTTTTGTAACACATGCTTGAGGAGTGTCTTCCCCCAGCTCTGTGAGAAGGACCGTTCTTTGTGCCTGGAGTGTCGTGTCCTCAGTCCTGCATGTTCCGCACCTCTTAGCTAAGCAGAGGACAGGGTGAGCTGGGGCTGCACAGTGCCCATCCTGCTGGGCAGGTCTGCCTGGGCCTCTCCAGTCATCTCCCTTCCCATGTTGCCCCACTGAGGGTACACTGCCATCGTGAAGCAGCGCGGCTCAGGCAGAGCTCTGCTTCAAGAGGTGGTGGGGATCCTCCTTGCCTGCAGGAGCCCAGCAGATGATGTAAGAAGATTCCTGTTTATATTGCTCTGTTTTCTTTCCCCATAGGTTTTCTGACAAGTTAATGCATGCTTGCATTCTGCAGGCTTGGAAAAAGTCTTCAGCAGGATGATGCGGAGGCAGAGCGCTCAGGGTTAATTGTTTGGGATGTTGCCTGTGACTTACATTTTGACAGAAGCAGAAATGGTTTTGCCATCATTCCTGTGGGGCCCTGGGGCTGACTAGCTCTCACCCCCAGCTGCTTTTTGCTCTGCTGCTGGTGTCCTCCTGCAAGGCTCCACAGGTGGCACGGCAGGCACAGCCTGCCTGGTGCTGCCGGGGCAGGCAGCCGTGCAGCCTCTGGCAGCTCAGCTGGGTGGAGGAGCATCAGAGGGGCCCGAGCGGCTGCTCAGCAGGGACCCTGTCCCCAAGAGGCAGTGCTGTGGGCCAGGCCTGGCACTGCTGGCTCCCAGGAGGCAAGGGCCCGGTCCCACCGCCAGCTGCCGGTGCTGCGTGGTGCCCAGGCTGCCCGGCCGTCAGGCGGGGGAGTGCGAGGTCAGCCAGTGCTGCTGTGCCTGGCAGGAGGGGGGTCAGCGCCCTGCCCCGTGGCTCCCTGCAGAACCAGCTTGGATCTTTCTAGTAGATATTTGATGGGTTAGAGCGACAAGGTTGCTGCTGGAAGGGGCTGTGGTGTGGGTCAGAGGTTTGGGTGTTTTTTATCACCAAGTTGCAGTGTAACAGTGCCAGGCTTCTCCAGAGGGGCAGCAGTGCCAGCCCGCCAGTGCAGGGGCCCATCAGGGCTCTCAGCCAGCTGTGCCCTGGGCAGTGAGTTGTAGAGACTGGTATCAACTGAAGTGATGTACTTCCACCTCAAAAATTATTTGGTATCGTTGTAGGCAATGTGAAGTCCCTAAAGCTTACAGAGGTCTGACAAAAAACACGTTTGACAGCAACTTGTATAGCACCGGTTTTACAGTTGCAGGCTGGGTCTTTTGCTGCCTGTTTTGAGCATCTTTAATGTGGGAAACAAACTGGCTGACACAAGAAAAACTGCAACCAAACTCGAACCATATTAATTAACAGAATGTATAAATCTGGTTGTAGTCCCTCAAACCATTTCTAACAAGGGCTGGGGTTAAAGCTACATTTCTCTATATGCCAACAGTTTTTCTAAGCTGTCTGTTTTCTTTTTTTTTTTTATTTCTTTTCACCAGGACTGACTTTCCCACAGGGGAGGGAGGTGCATGTGGATTTTATATATTCCCAAACTAGCACTTTAGGAAAGAGTTGAAATCAAGGAATAATAAACAAAAAAAATCCCACCAAAATCCTGTTCTGAAATTTTATTATTTACAAATGATGCATGTTTCTTTGCAGAAGCTGTGTGTGTTGTACAAGGGCTCGAGCTGAGCAGGCACTTGTGAACAGCAGTTGCCAAAATGTGAAGAGCAGCCAATGCACTTTGCTCCCTTTGAGCAGACAATAAACACGCTTTTTTTCTCCCGCACTTTGGGTAATTCGAGGGTCTTGTCAGCACACATCTCTTGTTTCCTGCACCCTGCGCAGAATCTCTGCTTGACAAAACATGGGTGCAAACAGTAACAACAAATGTCAGCTCTTTGTTATCAGGCTGCTCTGGGGCCAAGGTCTTAACTCAGTAAGATTAGACTTGGAAGAGCCACAGCGGAGCAGTTTGCCCCCATCTGAGAGGCATTAGGCAGAAGTTCAGCTGTGCCTCTGTGTATCTTCAGACCATGCGAAGAGTCTACTGTTGGGAGCTGTCAGTCAGGCATTAGTCTGGTGGGGTGATCTTACTTCTGCTACCCTTCTCTTTGCATTTGCCTTCTTGTCTCCTCTCTTAATTGACAACAAACCTTTTGGGGCAGGGGCTCTCAACAGCTTACGCCATGCAGGGTGAGTGCCTGGCTGCTGAAGGAGCAGAGCCCTTTCCCTGGGCATGGTGCTGCCTCATGCCCATTCCTTGAGTCAGCTCAAAGGCAAGATCTTTCCCTGCTTTTCTCTTCCTGCACATGCCTCTCGCTTTAGTGGAGGGCCTGGGGTCCATTTCCTTTGCCATGGACGCTTGGTTACATTGGAGAGGGAAGTTTACAGAGTGCATCCTTGCATGTGGCACTGCTGCTAAAAGCCTTGAGTGACCAGGGCTTTCCCCAGCCTTCCTTCCAAAAAGGAAGCAGCTTTTTGGCCTGGCAGCCAGAATTCCTAGATGGCATTTCTGTGAAAATAGTACTGAGATTGGGCAGTTCATTTGCTTTTTCTACATGGAGCCCTCCTCAGAGCTTGCCCTAGTGTGCCCTTGTGTGTAGGGCAGTAATGAGAGCCTAGATATGCTGACTTTTCTAAACTATTGTTTGGAGACCGTAACCAAAGTTGCTGTTTCCTCATTAGAATAGCTTTTGTCAGAGCATCTTTAATCAACAGACTCCCGAGAGACACTGGTTTTTAGAACTTCTTTTTATACCTCCTCTTGAAAGTTCTTTGCACTATACCTCGTGCAGAAACTAATGAGATGCTGTGAGAGTTCGGGCTACTGTTAATTAGAAGAGGTCTGAGGAAGAAGTACTGCACATATATTAACTTTATCTTGGCTCACATGTCTCCTCTCTCCCTCTGTCTCTTCTTTCTAGGTTGCACAAACAGCAGATGGCTTGGATGCTGACCTCTGGAAAGATGGCTTATTTAAATCCAAGGTCACACGATACCTGTGCTTCACAAGATCATTTTCAAAAGAAAATGTGAGTCCGTTTGCTGAGTGTCTGTATGATTTGCATCTGTGCCTGGTATGCTTTTACCCATAAGATGATTCATTTTATGGAGCCAATTATAATTCAAGCAGGCATTTCACGGAGTTTGGGTGAGCCAGGAGGCAAACTGCAATGGCAGGATATTTGCATTTTGTCTGTGTTCTTTGTTGGAAGAAATTGCTGGCAAAATCTGCAATAAAAGCAGCAAAAAAGGGAATGCTTGCATTTCAGCAACCCCGTCATGCTAGTGTTTCCTGCTGTAGCAGTGGGTGGTGCATGTTCATGATCCTGATGAATTTCTAATTACCTAGAGAAGCAAATGCTGCAGGTAGCGTTGATGAAGGAAATGTTAGTTTCTGAATCCAGGAGCATTATAGATATTTTCTTGTAGGATTAGCTTTTCTTTCTTTCTTGTTTTTCTTGCTGATTCTTGAAAATTTGCCCACATTGTGCATATGTTACCGTATTCTTGTAATCTTCTAGTATGGCTATTAAGCACAAGTTAATATCTGATTAGTGGTAGTTGTCTGCCCGCATCTTCTGTGGAGGAGACAAGACCATGTGCAGTGAGAACCCGATGCCTTCTACTTTGTTTTTTGTTGAGGCTACTGTGAAAACTTCCTATTTTCTGGAGGAACTATTTAATTCTACAATGAATGCACTCCATCTAGTGGGTAATCCTGCTTTTTGTCATGTTTTAGATATTCACAGTGACTCAGTTGTCAGGGTATGGAGATAGCATTTTGTACTTGTGCTTTCACCAACGATGGGAACAGAAAAGCAACTGTGACTTCAGAGGCTGATTATGGGTCCTGACAGGAAAGCCGGGGACTGCCGGTTTCCAGCATTTGACCTTTATTCCATCCACTTCCCTGCCTGCCTGCCTGCCTGCAGATTAAAATAAAGCTCCAGAGCTATGGGAAATACTGCTTCCTGGGGTGGATGGACAAAAATTGTGCTTTTCATCCTGGAGTAACTGCAGTAACAGGAATTAATAGCCCCAGAATAGGCAGGGAGGGTATTAAACAGAAAGATTTGTGTTGATTTGAGTATTAAGTTTGTCTGTGGCTACCTGAAATGCAAGGTTGTCAGAAATAATTACAGTAGTAGCAATTGCTGGCTACCAGAGACAGTGTGAATACCCTCAGTCAGTGCCTGTTGGGCTTTCGGCATTAATCCTTTGCTCGGCATAGTTTGGGAATGCCTTCCTCATATTGATGAGTGAATTAAAGGGAGCGCTGGGGGGAGGACTGCCTGTCCCGGCTGCACAGCAGCCTGGTGTGTGAGGTGTGGCATGCGTTGCTGTGTCCCGTGTGTGGGTTGTCTCAAGCCCTGTGTTAGACCCCCAGGTGCTTCTGGCAGAGCTCCTGGGCAGCAGCCTGCAGGCGGTGCTGCCCGTGTTAGGGCGCTGGCATTGAGCCCGTGCTTCTGTGGCTCACCGTGGCTGTACGCGATGGGCAGCCAGAGCACCCTGTCTTCTCAGAGGGTGGATTTCCCAAAGCTGGCTGGTCCCCATCCTGAGCACATACTCTGCCCGTGCCAGGCAGAACGTGTGCTTGTGCTGCTTGAGGCAGTGGGCTTCACGTGTGTGAGGGGCCTTTTTGTGAGGCAGAGACCTGACCGATAGATGCTGGTGCCAGTCTGCCAGCCCCTGGGGAGCACACAGACCTGATCAGTGTTCCTGGTCCTCTGGGAAGACTGGAAGAGGGCTGATGGGCTGGGAGGAGGAGGAGACCAGTGGGGGAACAGCCTTTTCCTCTCCTACAGGGAGCAACATGCTTGTCCCCAGTTAGCCCAGCAAGAGGTTTCTCTCCTCTCTCTTTCTCTCCAGCCACACAGGGATGTGAATGCTGCCTGAGTGGGGACCTCAGAGGGTTAAAAAGCCTCAGTCCTCCCTGGTAGCCATGACCTAGAGCTCTCATCTGGGAGGCAGAGGTCCTGTTGCCTGGACATTGATGTGTTGCTATACTTTGGGTTGGAAGTTTTGCTGCTTTTGGGTTTAACAAAACACTGGGAACAGTTTGTCCCAAGGAACATGTTGTAGTTAGCAGAGTTAATGCACCTCAGATAGGTGATTTATAACAGAGATGGTCTGTAGCATCTCTCTATCAGAATAATCATTCCCAACAGCTTACAATATTTGACAGATTATAAGGACGTTGCTGGTATTTGAGTGTCATGGTGAGGAGGTCCTGAATGGTGCTTCTCGCCAAAAAGGAGGCTTTGTGCCCTTTTCTCTTGTGTATGTGGCAGAGCATCAGTGCTGACTCCCCGTGTTTCAGCAGCTAACCAACTTATCAGAGGCATCTCTCCTACCTGTCTGCTGTTGATGTAGGAATGATTGTTGGTTCAGCTGAAAGTTGCATGCTGATGTAACACAGCCAGACAGTTTGGATAAATAAAACATGAAGGATGAATCGGCAGCGAGCACTTCCATCTACTATTTGCTGTGCCAGGACTACATTAACTGATACATTCAGGCTTTGCAGCATCCGGCATTGCTCACTCTGAGAAGCCCTGGCCAAAGTGGGGGCAGAGGCACATGGGGGCTGCCTGGCCTCAACCACTTTGCATGAGCAGAGGACATGTGCCATGTTTGTGTGGTGGGACAGGGCGCAGGCATGGTGGTCCTCCTGGTGAGGAGTTGGCCATGAAAAGCAGAACCTGCAAAAAATAAACTTGGATCTGATCTCCCCTTATTTCAGAGGCTGCAATTTTAAATACACTTTAAAATAGTTGAGAGTAATAGTCAGAGAGTAGAGGTTTGCCTGAAATACTCTGCCAGATAAAAACTACAGGAGGTACTTAGCAACCAGTAACAGTAAAACACACTGATGTGGTTTGATGGCTTAGGATGAAATTTTAATTGTTCTGTATTGCATTTCTGTTGATAAAGGCTGTGTAGTAACTAAAGTGTGGTTTTCTTCCATACGTGAATCCAGATTATTGGCAGCAATGCAGGCTTTAATGAGAACTGCAAAGAAAATCTGGTCTCTAAACAATTGTGGAGGCTGTCATTCTGAATTGTGTTTTGAGCTCTTCAAGCCTTGATTAATAGGATGAGGCATCAGTTCAGAATTCATATGGACTCCAAATGAAGTTCTTTGTTCCAAATGGCCTGTTCTTCTGCAGTGTGCCTGTGTTTGGAGCTAGAACCATGTCTATTCAGTACTAATTAGCTAATGCATGTAATAACTTGGCTGTGTCTGCATGAACCATCTTCCCTTAATGCTTTCTGCTGTTGCTGTCACAGAGATGTCGTGCTACTATTGTAGATGTAGAGTGTGTGAGAACTAAGGTGACCTGCTTAGTGGATGAGTTGGTGGAGGTAATACTTTGAACTGCTGTGTTTCCAAACGGAATAATTTGGTTGTGCTTCCAAGGATCCAGAAATATGGCAGTGGATGAGGCATAAGCATCTGTAAATGCTGAAAGCTGTCCGGTCTCCCAGTCAATCATCATGTAGTTCCTGCAGAGGAGACAGTTGCAAGTGTTGGCTTGGTACCTCCTTACCATTTTCAAAGTTGGTGGTTGTAGGGGAATTGTAGAGGAATGAAGCTGGGTTACTTAACATTGATAATATACAGCTGTGGGCTGGCTTCAGGGGTGGTAGGTTGGCTGATGTGGATAAGGTGCAGCTGTGGCTGGTTCCTGCTAAGTGGTTAAATAGCTCTAAGGGGTATGGAAGAGGAGGACTGGATGAAGAGAGACCTGGAGGAAGCAGAGGGAGGAGAGAGAGCATGCCCTGGATGTAGGAGAGATGAGCAGGCAAGAAGCAGGGTGGACTGGCCAGAAGAGGATGAAGAAACAACACAGACAGTAGATGAACTTTTGAAACCTTGTGGGGGATTGGTGGCTGTGCCGGGGCAAGGTGCAGGAACTACTTATTGAAGTTAACCTGGGATGGGTTGGTAAAAGCCCTGCTGCAGCCGGCTGGTTTTGATAGTGCTGCGACTGGTGGTCAGATATGATGATAAGGTATCAGGGAGTTCAGCAGGTCATAAAAGCTGGGTTTACATTTTGTGACATTGTCATAGCTAACTGTTTCTTTTCTCTCTCCAAAGAGTCATTTAGGCAACGTCTTGGTTGATATGAAGCTCATTGATATCAAGGACACTTTACCCGTGGGCTTCATCCCCATCCAGGAGACCATTGATACACGTAAGTTGGTGTCTGTTCTTCAGTCCCATGCCTTGGGAGCAGCTGCTCCACGGTGCCGGTGTGGTTAGGCAGTGGAGTCCCAGGTAGTGGGATGCTCTCAGCACTGCTGCTTTCTGGGGTTACATGTGCATGTTTGGGGGCAGCTCTGGACTGCCATGAAACAGCCTTTGGTTTTCCTGTACTCTTTGGGCTTTTTAATACTGCTGCCTGATTGTTACCAACTTGCTGCCAGAGCAGCACAGATCTGGGGCAGGAGGCAATAGTTTATTTTTTTTCATTTTGCAAGGGGGGAGCAGAGCTGTGGGGCTGAGGGATGTTCACAAATGGGTACCGAAGGGTAGGGCATGTGCTCGTGGTGCTGGGTTCATGCACGCTGGCTTTACATCTCCCATCATGAACAAATGAAGGCCGGTGTCCTGGCAGGTAGTGCTGGGGATGGCACGGTATGTTTGTACTTCCTGAGAGAAGGCACAAGTGGAATGTCCAGGGAAAACACCATCCTTATTTCTGCATGGCAGAAATAGCTTTGCTGCAACATTTAAGTTCCCGGTGTACTTGGATCCCCTGAGGCCCGTGGCAGTGGCAGCTGGAGCCATGTCTGGTCGCAGCGCTCTGCAGCAGGCATAAAGTGCTTTGGGCTCGCAGTGCGGAGGAGGCTGGGGATGAGCCCCGTGGGATCTGTGTGTGGAAGGGCTGCAGGACACCATGCACTGGTGCTGAGTGTATGCAAGGGCCTCAAGAGCAGGGCTGGTACCCATGCTCATCAGTAATTAAATCCAGCCTAGTTATGAGTAGAAAGGAGTTACATGAGCCTGCTTTGCAGGGAATAATTCATCCAGGTCTGCAACAGATGAGGATGGGTTTTCAGTCACTGCTGACCTGTTCTGATTTGAACCCGTGACCTAGAAGTGAAAGGCTCTGCAGCCTGTTTCTCATTCCTCTGGGTCACCTCCTTTCCCTGGTGAATTCCTGGGTGCAGCGGAGAGTCATTGGCTTATCCTACTCGCCCTTGGTAGTGCTGGACACTTACTGTGTGCTACTGTAATTTTTGTGAAAGTCCTGGTGGAAAGGTGGAAGGGGACTTCGTAATTAATTTAAAATGCATTGGATTGCAACCCATACAATCTTTAAAGCAGGGGCACTGTCTGTATTAATGAAGTGGTGCATATCCCTGCCTCCATTAGCATAAATGAACACATTTCGATTGACTGTTTATAATATGTTTACTTAAAATTAACTCTGGTTAAGCATGTGTAATTAATGAATCCAGCTCCTAAACCAGGTTTGCTACAGTCTGCAGACTCTAGCCAAGTGTGAAAGACCGAAGACAAAAGCAAATAGTCAGCTTTGTACTTACAGTGAAAGTCAAGTAAGAGGCACTGATTTTGTTCACAGTTAAATCTGTGGTGATACATGTTTCGGTGTTCATTTCTAAGTGACAACTGACTTGTGGTAAATATATTAAATGTTGTAGTACTCCTTACTAGGTTCTGAGAAAATTTTCATATGTGGAAGCCTTAAACTCTGGACTCCTAAAATCAGTTTTAGGCACCTCAAATAAAAACCCTAGTTTTCCATAGCAGGAGAAGACTAGACTTCAGGGATACAGGTATTTAACATCTCTAAAAAGCAGTGCTGTAACTGCAAAGCTGAGTGCACAGATGCTGTATTGTGACACACCTCGCACGGTCTGTACATTTATTGGTGCTGGTGTGACAGCAAATTTCAGAGGCTGAGATAGATTGCTTTCTCCAAGGTGCAGATTACAAAACAGGAGGAGCCTATAGAGACAGGGCTGTTTGCCATCTGTTGAAGTGAGAGCATATTTTTAAGCTGGAGGATATTTATTCATATTAAACTGAAGGGTTTTTATTTTGCAGACACTTGTTTGTAGCTGTTGGTTGTTTCCAGATTTTCGTTCAGTGTCTGCACTTTAGCTTTTCAGTTTATCAATAGACTTCTGTCATGTCTTTCAAGTGCCTGCATTCACAAATAGAAACCTCGCCTTGCTGACACTGAGACTTTGTGGACTCCTTAGGATGAGATAGAGCAATGGTTTCCAAGCACCACAAATCCGTGTCTGTACGCTAGTAGTACCCGTTGTCACAGGACTGATGTGTAACTGGGTGTGGATTATATCTTCGTGCAGACAGTGTGTATATACATGAATTCTTTATACAGATAAGTCTTAACTCTGACGGGCTTGAGTTTTTCTTGATAGATAACATGGAAACAAGTGAACTTGTTCTGCGATGCATAGCCAGGAAGGGGCTATGCAGCAGATTCATCTACCCTCTGTACGCAGGTCAGTGCAGCACAGTTGCCCCATAGGAGCTCCTAGCAATTACTACTTTGTAAATCTGGTTTATACCTACAATGATACCAGGGCAAACACTGTGGGGGTACCATTTCAGTGCTTGCTGACTGAGTCAGGAGAGGTCACTATCACTTATGGTGTGTGAGATTTGAGCAGGCAGCTTTTACTGTTAGCTGTGCTGCATGGCAGTCTGATTTTCTGCCTGCTCCTCCTCTCTGTTTGGTTGGCTGTTTGGAAGCGCTTGGCAGGACAAACTGACCAGTTGTGTCTGTGACTTCCAGGTATGTTCCTAGAGGAACATGCTTGTGGGAGGCTTATTTAGATACAACTACCAGGCCAGTAAGGCAAACACTACTCGGAAAGAGAAGGAGAATGTGAGAAGTGTGTGGAAGTAGAAAAATCACCTGCCATTTCGGTTCTGTGGTGCAGTACTCTGTGGCATACTTGATGCCTTATCTTCTCTGCAGAGGGTAGTAGGGAGTATTGGTTTATCGCAGTGCCTAATAACAAATCTCACACGGTATACAGAGAGCTTCTGATAGAAAATTTCTCCAGTCACTGAATGGCACTGCACTGTCTGGTTTGCTGACATATATCTGTTCTTTGGCTCCAGTTCCTGCCATAATTATCTGCCTAATATCTAGAGAGACAATAAATAACATTTATACCCTAATCTTGCATAAAAACCACCCTGTGTCCTGGGTTGTTTTTGCAGAAGAAATAGCTTTCAGAAAAAAGAGGCTGTGCATTAAATTCATCCCTCGAGATTCTACAGAGGCAGCGATCTGTGATATCCGAATCCTGGGCAGATCTAAACAAGCCCCTCCTCAGTACACGTTCATAGGGTAAGTACCCCTCACTCCAGAGGCTGTTGTCGTAACTTTAATTGTACCAAGGCTAAGCACCCTGTTTTCATATAATTACTAAGTAGTAGTTTGTAAGAGCTGAAGCTTGTCATTAGAAAAGTCTACATAAATACAAGCGTTGCTGAATTTGATGTAGGAATTAACTAACCCCTCTTTTTTTTTTTTTTTTTTTTTCTTCCCATTAGACTGGTTCTCACTAACCAAGGTGCTTGTGAAACATGTCAGTGCTTGATGCTTGTGCACATGTGCAGCATTTTCTTGCAACATTAATGTCTTCTGTGTTGATTGCACAGGGAGTTGAACAACATGGGCATTTGGTACCGGATGGGCAGAGTTCCACGCAACCATGAATCTTCACAGCCTGCAACTCCTCCTTCCCAAGTGCAGTCTTCGACACCAGCTCCTAACCTGCCAAGGTAAGTTTTCTGCTTTCCAGCCCCTATTGCTTGACGCTGCATGGTGTATTGTTACTAACCTTGCCTGGTGGAATCAAGACCAGGGTGCCATGTCAATATGAATGATTACGTGGTGTGATCTGATCATGAGGGAGGGTGTCGTTCTTCAAAGTATTTGCCTACTTGGAAGTTCTTTTGACTGTCTTTATACAAAGGCATACAGACGAAGAAGTCGGAAGAAAGAAAAAAGCCTGGAGAGGAAGGGAAATGGCAAACTACACCTTTTCTTTGCTTTAAACTATGCGGGATGTTGTAGTTTCCAAGTACACGTGGGTCACCCCTGGAGGGTGGGCCAGAACTGTAGTCAAGCTGATTACCAAAGGGAGGGAGAAGTGTTCATACAGATTTTAATGCATAGGGAGACAAATTTTGCTCATTATCTAGAATCAGTCCACTCATGGTTTGAAGTACTGGCCCTGTTTTTTCTTTTCTTGGACCCACATCCTGTGCTCCAGTCTAGCAGATGACGTTGAACATGCAGGGTAGACTGCTCATCCTGCAGTGACTGACAGGAGCAGCACTTCTGGGCAGGTGCTGGCATGGCGTCCATCCAGGTTGTTTTCCCTGTGTTACAGGCAATATTTGCGTGTGTATAAATGTATACACTTGTGTATATACTTGCATCTAACAGTATTGACAGCCTACTTGCTGGATTTCTCTGGACAAAACAGAGTGGTGTTAAGCAACAAACCAACCCAGACAGAGGTTAAACTGAGCTCTTTATACTCTTGGCATTTGCTATGAAAGCACAGCATCCAGGTGAGATGGGCTTCTACTGATGAGGCTCATCGACTGAACTCTGGGCTGGGCTATTGCCAGGGGACAGCATGTTCTCTGCTGGCTCCTTTGGGCTTTTGCTTAATTATGTGAACATGTATTTTTGGACTAGCCGTTTGGTGTACTGCAGATACATTTACAGTATTACAATAACTGTTGAGAGCTAGTATTTTGAAGCAGATAGTGGAGGGGAATTCCAGAGGGATCGCTTTGTATACAAAGGTCACTGTGTCATAAGGGTGGAAAATGCTCATGTCTTTCAGAATCTTGATTTACAGGTCATTTCAGAGAGTGATGCTTT
Source organism: Falco biarmicus (assembly GCF_023638135.1). Taxonomy (NCBI): domain Eukaryota; kingdom Metazoa; phylum Chordata; class Aves; order Falconiformes; family Falconidae; genus Falco; species Falco biarmicus. The sequence goes on along the minus strand of NC_079296.1, from coordinate 2,412,842 downwards.
TGAACTGCTGTAAACTGTTCCCAAAAAAGCTATCTGATATATTTTTAAGGCAGGTGTGTACACTTGAGCCTTCACCCATGACCCAGACTTAAATCTACTGTCTTGCAGCAGCTCTTTGAGCTCTCCAAAGCGTTTGGGTGTTTCTTTCACTGAGAGTTTTGCTTAGTTGCCTGCCGTGCTGTGGCACACTGCTTGCTGTCCTGTACTGTCAGATGTGCTGCAGGCAGAGATGCTGTCTTGCCTCTCAAACAGAGATGGAGGCAAAAGAGATGAAAAGCCAACAGTCTTCTGGAGATTTACCTGTCCCACCGGGAGCTGATACGTTGTTTTGAAGCTCCACTGGACATAAGCTACATGCTAGCACAGGCTATGAGAGATCAAACAAAAAGATGTCTTGATTTTAGAGTACAGATCTTCATTTTCTCTCTGCAAGAAATTCCTGCCTGGGCAGATTTCCACAATAAAGAGAAAAAATTACCATAGCAAGAGAATGTCAATGGCAGCCCTTAATCACTAAGTGTGGAAGGGTCACTTTATGGCCGAGCAGGGAAGGCTGCAGAACAGTGTCAGCTATTGGGAACAGGGCCAAAATTAGAGCTCAGAGCATCAGCGACAGTCTGAAAAGAAGTGTTTACAAGGCTTATATATTTTATAACCTCTTGTTGTACAGTTTATGGTTTACAATGGCTGCAAGGAAATTGGATCAGTTTTGTTTTACTTGCCAAATAAAGCAAATGTCAAAATAGTCAATATAAAATGTATTCTAATTTGGCTGAGTTAAAACAGCCAGTATGCAGTGGAATAATTGAATGTTACATTAATGCCTCCTAGTAAAAACCACCTGTCTGTAGCCAGCTCTGCTCTCATGCCCTGTGCATGATTTACAGGTAACTTTTACACCAACAGCCTGATCATTCAAAGCATCTTTCATGTCTGTTTTTTTACTCTGTTTATTTATTATCCAATATATTTTTTAAGAAATAGAAATGTATATAAAAGTGCATCCTGCAAATATTTCATTATTACGGGGAACACGTACTACTTGGAAGCCTTTTCTAATACTTTATCAGCAATGTGCTAAGTTACTCAACACTTAATGTTTGTGAAAGATCATAGTCACAAGTAACCTCTTATTTTTACGTCACCACAGAGAGATGAGATTACACTGGTAGCCAGTTTGCTGTTCTGTTCCATGTGGATATATCCTGACGGGAACAGCAGTGAGTTATCCTGCCATGAGTGCTAGGAGAAAATCAGCAAGCAGTGCTGAATAGAGAGCACTACGGAGGTTCTGCTGTTAGGCTGGTCAGATATTTAAGCCATTCTCTTTAGTTGCTGTCTAGCATTATAAAATAATTTTTAATCAAGGGGGTGTGCTTGGGTGCCTCAAAAGTATTGCCAATGCTAGATATAAACTAAACTAGTAAGAGACACCAATGAGCTGCTGCACCACAAAACCTTCCTAAATGGAAGGACTTTTTGCTGTGGGAGATGTTTGTTTCTGTGCCAGCCATGTTTCCTCCTCTGATCCATGATATAAGTTACTGATGGCAGTGGATGGCGGCACATCAGAGTGTTGTCATGTGTCAGAGGTTTGACCTCCACAGCTTGCTGCTCGTCAGCAATGCTGCTTCCGCTGCTTGTGTCACGGGGTTACGGCTCGCAGTCAGAACTGCACAAGGGGAGGCTTTGTTTGATATTTGTGCTGGACTGCATATGTTATTTTTCAGCCATTTCTTCTCCTTGGTGTTTCCTACTACAGGCATCTGGCTTAATGGTCTCTTAACGGCAGCCCTCGCGCATCCCAGTGAGGATGGCATGCTGTGCTGTGGAGCACAATCATGCCATTGTGCAAGGCATCAAGCTGCTTTACTGTCTTTTCTCTCCAAATTCTGCGACAGCTTCTTGGCACTAATGGCAGCCTGGAGAAATGCACTTGCAGTTTCCCATCCTAGAAGGCTGCTACTAAAGAACTGCTTTTGTTGACTTGAGTCACCAGTGGGAGTTTAACGTAACTTTCCTCAGTACATCTACTTTGTGTTGAAGGCTTGCACTCCCTGGTGCTGTGACATTGCTTCAGGGAACAAGAAGGTAATCCTCCCCCCGAAGAAGTGCTGGTAACCGGTAACTCACCTGGCCCTTTGCACACTCTTGCTTCACCCAGCCGGCAGATTGGTGATTGCCAGTGCATGGGCTGGAGACTTCAAGAAAGGTACACGTCATGAGCATTTGAGCAGTGTCTTGGGGCTCAGCCCCTCCATACTGCAAGCTCTGTTGGAGTAGGCTGGAGTAGGACTTGTGTGTAATGTTCTTCTCTTTGCGAGTCCAGTTCCAGCTTTTGGGGAGCAAGTCCCTGACTTCTGTGCCAACCTCCAACCATTTTGCCTTGTAACTGCCTACACGGCAGCTCCCATTACATCCATGGTGCTTTGTGAGCCTTTGTGGCTTCTGTGGCTTGGGAGTGCGTTTTGCATCCCTTCCCAAGGTGCTGCTGAAGTCTCTGCCACCATCATTCAAACAGGCCTTTCACAATTTGTCAGCTGCAAGCAAGATGTCAGTCAGTGCTGCTGAAGTGTGTTTTACAGTGACAGACATAATTGCACTTAACTTTTTGCGTGGATGTTATCAATCTGTGATGGATACTTTGGGAAATGGAGCACTCTGATTGCACATGATGTGTCACAGGCGTTTAATCTTCCTTTCGGAGAGACTGGGATTCAGTCACAACTTTTACTTGTTGATGTCAGGTTTTGAAAATGTAGATTTGTGCTGACCCTGGGAATCGTTCAGTCATTTAGTTTGCAAGGCTGTCATCTGAAAGGTTAATCGTTTACCAGGGAGAAAGAAGATCTTGCAGCAATCCACTTGTATTCGTATCATGCATTAGTGTGCCTGGGTGCTCAGTGTTCAGGTTCAGAAGGGCAGAACTCCTCCGCTTGCTTTCGTGGGATGCCTGTGGCATGTCTTCATAGCTGTTCTAATTGAGAACCACAGAAGTAGGGCAGGGGAGAGGGCAAGCCAGTCCTGGGGCAGGGGGTAAGCCCAAGCTGCAAGTCTCGGTGGGGCTCACAGTGCCCACTGCCATCCAGGAGACAGAGCCATGAGTCAGTCAGTCGTGCTTTGGATTGACCAGAAAGGCATGTGAGTGAGCAAAACAGTGTTGGCCCTGAGTGCTGCAGCTCTGAGAGCATGTCTGGAGGTGACAGAGTTGTTGGGTTGCCTGGCCTGGCCAGGAGAGGCCAGCGGCATGGGAGCACGGTGGCTCAGGAGAGAGTTGCCGTCCCGATGGGATGGCAGTTGGGAGTACTGAGCGGGCTCCTACTGCATGGGACTCCTGGTGCAGTCAGGCCTGAGCCATCATGGGCACCGGCAGGAGGAGGCACCAGTTTGCAGAGCCAGGTGGGGGGAGGATTGGGAGAGGGGTGGCCACTTCCCCAACGGCAGCATGCTGCTGGTGCGGGGCAGCTGCCCGCTCCTGTGTGTACAGCAGCAGGGAGAGCCAAAGCTGGCACAGACTGGCTGGATGGAAAGGACAGTTTTCTCCTGTTAGCAAGGCGAAGTGGCCAGGCTGGCCTTGGGCAGCGAGCGTGGGTGAGCTGGAGCGCAGCAGCCTGCCATGGCCGGGGGGTGCCAGGCAAAAGGCTCCCTGGGTGCAGGTGGTCTGTGTCCAGCCAAGGAGTCTGAAATGCCCACCGTGGGCAAGCAAGGGACCAGGCTGCTGGTGCTGGAGGTGGGGCCCAGCTGGAAAGGGCAGTGAGTGCTCGTACATGCCCAGCTGGTGGGGGCCGCAGGTGGAGTGCTGGTCCCTGCAGCAGCCTCTAGCATGGCCACAGGGCCTGGTGCTGGTCTAGAGGCAGTGTCCCTCTGGATTTTGCCTGCAGGGGCTCTGCCCCAGCCCAGGAGTGATGCCTGGGGGTGGAGCAGTATGTGGGCCTCTCCCTGCTGCCTGCTTCCTCCCCGGGGGTCTGGGCTTTGGAGAGAGGGGCTGCACACCATGCAAGACCCTGGGGCCCCAGCAAAAGTCTGCTGTACTTGGAACTCCTGCCTGATCCGCATGGCTAATAAGCCACAGAAACAGCTCATTTGTGCTGCAGCTCACACCCCTCACAGCTGTGGGTCTGCAGTGTGGTTGGCAGCCATCCCTCCCTGCACACCCTCTCTGTGCTCTGAGCACAAGTCGGTCTGTGCCACCAAGTGCCCAGGTCTTGAAATACTGATCTAGCAGGAGTATTGCATCAGGGACATGCTGCTCTAGTTTTGATAAGCAGATAACAATTGTCCTACTTAAACCCCTGAAATAAGAGCAGGATGTGTAAATTTTCCTCCTGTGCTCCCAATTACCTTTTAAATAGTTAAGCTATCCCTCCTTAGGAAAGGGAAATTATTTGTTCCTGTTTCTCTGCTCCCAGTGGAGCTTAATGTTAAGGAATGTAAGAATTTCCTTTCTAGGCAGAGAAGTCTGATTTTTCAAATTGATTTATTAATGGTGTTTGAACTTTGTCGTGTAAGCTTGGAAAGTGATCAGTGTATGGCTTTCTGCTAGAAGCTGATGATGTGCAATAGGTGGTAGTTAATAAAGCACCAGCAAGCCTGTGTGATAGAGACCTAAACTCACTCTGGTGATGAGCCGGTCTTACTCTGTGCAGTGGGTTAATTGAAGGGAAGTGGGAAGCCTTTTACCTTCCATATTTTTGAAATAGCAACAATATTATTTAGAAACAACTATCTTAGTTTTTTAAGACATTTAAAATAGATTTTTATGGACAGTCTGTACAAGAGAAAGTTCCAGGGTTTCAGTGTTGTTCTCCTCTGGTGCAGAACAAAGCAAAGACTTCCAAAATCTGCAGTGGACCAGAGGCAGATGCTGCTGGTAGCCTGTTGGCCACCGTGCTTTCACAGAGGGGTAGCAGTCTACCTTAAAGTCCCTCATCTGAACCAAATGCTACCAAATGAGGAGTACTTTGGGATGGGCGTTTCTAGTTTGACTGAAAACTGCTCTGAGAGGTATTGCCAGTGGGATCTCTGATGGTCTGATCCTTTCTACAAAATGCTTCCTTCTTGATGGAGTTGTGTTTTCTAATCTGTTTCATCAAAACTGCTCTAAGTAAAACTACCTTCTGATTTACAACTAATAAAACATATTGTTTGGCTTGAATGCTCAAATAGCTTGTATTTTGAAATACAGTAAAATATTCCTAGTTTTTAAATTATGTACCCTACAAGAGGGCAAGGATGGTTCAAGGGCTCGGTTCACATCACAGTAGCTGTGGATAAAAAAAACCCAAAGAGATTGAAACACTTAAGTTGAAGCCTGGAGGAAGTGTTTCCATAGATCCTTTCTAGTGGGTATCGTAAGAAGCAAAATTTAAGGATGAAATGTCTGTGATGCGTGTACGCTGTGCAAATAGGAACATGATGGTTTGTTTGAGTGGGTAAGGGGTGCTGGCATACATTTAGCCAGAGTCTGTTTCCCATAAGGAATTTGCTATGAAACTGCATTGACCGTATGGCTTGCATCCAACTCAGCTGGATGAAGACGTGCAAAAATTGGTCACGGTCCAGTATGTTTTAGTGGTAGAAAATGATGATTAGGAAAAAATGTTTAAACAATATGAGTGGCTTCCAGGCACAAGAATCCCTTGCAGCAGCCGAGAGACAGTAACTGTAGTTAAAGTCTGATTGATTTAGCTGATTTTGAGGGCGCATTGAAAAATTTGGGGTGTGCTGTGAGTGAAGAGGCTTCGATCTCCTTAGAGTCATTTTTCTTTATAGAGCCCTGTTCCTGGTACAATAATATTCCTGCGGGCATGTTTTCTTTAGGGTGTAGGGTAGAGTCATTAAGTACAAACTGAAGGTATTAATTCAAAGAAGCTATTGACTCAGTTGTTAAATAAGCCCTGCAGAGGAATTAAGCTTTTTTTCCTTAAAACTTCTGTGTTGTCTGCTATTTAATATGATCTCTGCCACTGTTGATTTGTAATCTGTGCTTTCACCCTGAAGTGCATGTGGTTGTGTTCAGATATTTCCTTCTTTAAATCAATCACTTTTCACCATTTTCCAAAACGCTTCTTGAGGTTTATTGCTGTTAGTAAAGTGTATGGACTGTCATTATTTATTACTGGCAAAGTGCTGACAACGTGCTCTTCCCAAATGAGTCTTTATGTGGAATATTTGTTTAACAGGTTTTGCAGGGGAGGCGTTGCTGCTCCCTACGGGCTGGGCTGTGCCTGCAGCACCCGGGTGCTGCGGGGTCTCCCTGGGCGAGAGCCCCCCTCCACCCCTGGCAAGGGGATCGCCCCGGAGAGATGCTTCTCATCGGACTGACGTGTGAGCCTGGGCTTTGTTGTGCTGATTAATTTCACAGAATTTAAAATCCTAACTGAGGAGGCTTACACCGTGTGTAATTTATCTTTTTGGAGTATTTCTGCTGTTTGGCAATTTTCCCCTACTGCTTCATTATCTGAAAACTCCTGACTCTGGAGAGCAGCTAGTGAAGGATGTGGAAGGCTGTGCTCTTCCCGCTGCAGCCTCCAGAGACACCGTGCTGCTCATCTAAGACAACCACTTCATAAGCACTTCATGCTTACAGTATGAGGTCTTAGTTCTTTGATGCAGTCCTCTGCCTATAACAATTTAATGGGCTACAGCTCAGACTTTCAAGCAGTGTAAATTAAACTTGTTGGGTTTTTTCTATTGTTTGGCAGCTGTTCTACCCTGGTTACTTAAGTCCTCTGTTCTAAATTAATCCCTGTATAGAGGAAGTTGCAAGAGCTTCATTCTGCATTAAGCTTTACATTTTGGGTTGCTGGTCTGCAGTATATCATGCTCCCTTGTTAGCATCATCAGGGTTTGTTCTGTTCAGCTGGTGATTGCTTTAGTTTTGACAGAACGGCGCAATATCATTTTCCCCTGCCTTCAAGGCGTGGTCATTTTGGGAGGGGGATGTGTGGAGGCATGCTGTATGTAGTGCATTGAGTATGCATGCTGCAGACAGGCCTTTTTCCATTTCTGCAGCTGGGAAAATTAAACGGGTAAATCTAAAAGTGGAAAGAATCACTCACTCCCTTTTTCATTCTCTCTTGCATTTGGGCTTTTATAAAATCTGAATCTGGCACCACCAGCTCTCATTGATTTTTGGGAAACAGGATATTTTAGTAGCTTGGAATGAGATGAAATGCTTGCAAAGCCCATATGTTGCTTGTTTTAGGGAAAGGGTCAGGAAGGTTTTAGAAAGTATTTAAATATTTGGTTTACACGATTGGAATAGATTGTCTGGAATGAAGTCCATTACCCGAGGTGATTCTTGCCTCAGTTTTGTTTTTCATTGCAGTTCTTTGGAGTATGAGGTAGGTGTTCTGGCATCGCAATGCCTGAGCACAGTAAAAGTTAAGGACAGTGAATAAATACTGTAGATGGGATTCTGGACACTGCTGCAACCGGAGGTAACATAGCTATGGCATTGTCTGTAAGCTGCAGTTTGGAAGATGCATTCTGGTAGAGTGAGCACTTGCTGAGAGGTCCTCTGACATCTGTCAGTGAGATGCCAGCAGCCCATTTCTTCCCTCCACGGGCAAAGCTTTCAAGTTGGATTACATTTCTTGGGAGCTACAGCCTGATACTAAGTTCTTCTAGGTGTGTCTTCAGCTTTTACAGCTTGGAATTTAATTGTTCTGTCCTCAGTTTTTCATGAGACATGATCTTTGCGTAATCCATTGATAATGGAAGATATGATTCTTGTTATTTGAAGGTATTCCTACGAGACCGCAGTTTTTGCGGCACCGTTAAGTTTATTTAAGATAAATTGCAGTCATGACAGTAGTACATCAAAGGACAGGACAATTCCAGCTTGCAGCATGCAGTATGGTTTCTAATATATTTGATAATGTGGGGCGGTTCTTGAAAGTTTTGCCTGATTTCTCTACCATGCACATCCAGTCCAGTTGGAAAGCAAAAACTTAGTGTTGTTCTTCTGCTGTGCCTTGTTGATATTTTTATATGAATTATGAAGCATCCTTTGATATCTGGCATTTCCCCTTATGATACCCTGTTACTTTTTATGAGTACTTGCCCCCTAACTTCAAAAGCAGTTCATCACCTTCCTGCAGACAGTTATTAATAACTGCTTTGGAACTGTCGGGCATTCCTGGGCCTGTTTTATGCGAGTTTCTCTCCAAAAATGTTCAAAAAGTGGCCATAATGCACGCAGACCTCAAACTGCCTTTGTTAGCATGTGAAGGATCTCTCTCATCACGTGCTGCTGCTTTTGCTGTCGTATGTAGGCTTGTTCCATAGATTTAATGACTAAAAGAAAAACTGAAGAGAGTAATTAAATCTACCCTGTTCTGAACTGTGCTGTTGCAGTTGTTTCATTCTAAATTGCCTGGAAATTATTGTATGCTGGGGAAAGATATTTTTTGTATTTAACCCATGCTGGAGCAGCATGGTTTTGACTTTGATGTTGGAGAGAGTGGAGAGAGCGGGCTGGAGCCCTGACAGCTGGCCTCACTGGGGCAGGCATCTCTCCATCCTTCCCTCCTTCCTAGCAGCACCAAATCCACTTTGTGGCTTTCATTCAGCGGGGAGGAAGAAAGCTACTTTTTGTGACAGTTCAAAAAGAAAATAATTGGCATGGGGATAGTTAATGCAAGTTGCCATTCCTTAACATTAGATATTCCACTAAAGTACTAATAATTACTGTTAATATGTTTCAGTGGAAACTTTCAGAGTAAACGAGCACTGGTTGAAGCAGTATTTAACGGCATGCTGCTGGCATGATAAGAATGCAAATAAGCGTTATTAGCCTAATGATTTTGCTGTCACCATGGCTGTGCAGCAGTAGTGTTGTGAATATGTCATGCAGTACCCGTGAATTTGGAAAGTGTGTCAAAACACAACTTCAATTAGTTTGCTCTAATTATGGCTCTAGAGAGTTCATAACTATATCACTCCTCATTAAAAGAGATTTTCTTATATGGATTAATACAGCACATAAAGGGATTTTTGAGCAATCTGAGGCATAGTGGTGTGGAGGGAGGAGATACCCACATTGTGGAGGGAGGTGCAGTGGGTCGGGAGCACTGCTGGGGTCCAGCCGCATCATGTGAGCTCCTGGTGCAGGGCAGGGGCTGGGAAACCTGCTGCACACAGGGTGTCCAGGACTGGGCAGCTGCATCAGGTCAGCCTTTGGGCAGCAGCTTTGGTATCCCTTGGCACGTGAACCTGGTGGATGATCCTGGACAGGATCTTCAGTTGAAAAAAACAAAACAAACAAAAAAACCCCAAACCAACAACAACAACAAAACCACAAAACCCCTAGTAGGAACTACATGTGATGCTAAAATAGAGATCTGGACTGAAAGCTTTGCTCTGATAAAGGTCGAGGAGCGTAGGCAGGTCAGAAGCCTGTGACAGTCTGGCATCTTCAAAGCATCCTTCCAGGATGCTAAATGTCCATGTACCTTTCCCAGGGTATTTGTAGTGACTTTTAAATACTGCGTTTTTGTATTGCCTGGGCATGTTCTTGCTTTGTAGAATGGGGAAGAGATTCTTGTGCTCACAGGTGAGCAGTTGGTGAAGGGTTAAAGTAGTAATTGTTTAAATCTTTTAGGCTTTCCTCCCAGTTCTGTGATAATTTGATGAAGAACTTCACCCTAATTAAATATTCAAATTAGGAATAAGTGTCAATATGGCTTCCCATTGCCTGGAATGATGATTAATTGTATTCAAAACTCTAGTGGCCGCTGTAATCTAAACGAAACCGTTGTTCTTGATTATTTGTGCAACACATTTACCATGTTTTTGTTTTAAAATTTAAACTAGTAATTGATTTGCCATATGCTGCAGAGCTGCACATACTTTCACGATATGTGTTTAGGAACTTGGGGACTTTGTAATTGGGATTTTCTTGCTTTTCAATGGCAGCCTCTTTTTTTGTCTTCTACAATGCAAAATGATTTGGCTTTCACAACACATAAGGAAAATACATTATGCAATCAACTTAGTAGGTATAAGTTATATTGATCCTGGCCAAAGTTTGCATTAATTTAAAATAAATTAGATCTTGTTTCCCGTTTTCCCATACAGTGTCATGCTTTTAGAAAAGGGAAGGGGGAAGGTGAGAGCTGATCTCCTTCTAGCAGTTACTGCCCTCCGTCTTGTGGTCTTGCAGATAAATGTTCTCCTTGGAGAGCCCTGGCTCTCCTCAACGCAGCTCGGTGGGAGTGATGAAATGCCCATTCATCCTATCTCAAAGATGGAAAGTGGCCACGGAGGGTAGGGCACGGGCCGTTGTTTCCAAACACCCTTCTAACAGCCTGCATCCAGGCTCCCCAGTATTGGCAGGCCAGGGTCAGCAGCGGCTGGAACTGGCCCTTTCACTCACAAGCCCCACGAGTGGCTGCAGCAGTGCCAGCTGCTGAGAGCAGGTCTGAAGGCGAGGGCATGCACCCTGATGCCTAGCCTTCATAATGCCTACCGCCACAAGGGAATTCCTCCGTGTGTCTTTTAATGTTGATAGACCTGAAGTGGAGAAGCAAATGGGATACCCTGTGGAGTTAGGCAGCGAGACCTGGATACATCACTTTCTGCCGCCATACTCACGCGTATGTGGTCAGAGTCCCTCTGACTCAGAGCGATTCATTTTAATTACACGCGTGGAGCATGCATGCCGCTTTAGCACCAGGTTTCATGAGCACCATATGCTGGCATGAGCTGCCAGGCATGCTGGTAGCGACTGGGGACTTGGTTCAGAAAATCTTTTGCATACTGAGAATTCGGAGCTTTACTGGAAAGCTGTTGTGTGCATTTGTGGCGCTGGTGGCTCCTTTGTGGTGCTTAGGCAGTGCCCACCAAGAGCCAGCTGTGGGACTGTCTGTGCAGTCCTCTGGCTCATCACCTCCCTTGCAGACTGTGGCGGTCCGGCCGGCTTGGTGTGGAGAGCTGTGGAAAAGGGCTGGCCGGAGGTAGGAGGGTCAGCCTCTCTTGCGGCAGAAGCTGGTAGAAACTTTAAAAATACTTTAAAATACTTTAAAAGAAAAAACTTTAAAATACTTTTAAAAAAAAAACTTTAAAAATGGGCCTTTCAAGGAGATCTGCTTTGTTTACTTCCAAAACAATTCCTGCTGTTCTGTTTGGGATGAAGAAAGTGGTTCCCTGTACAAGCAAGAGAAATTCAAAGTCTTTGTTAGCTGTTTTGGTGCCTTGGAAAGTATTTTTGGATACTACTATTAAAAAACAAATGAAAAGCGTGTAATGCCTACAGGCAGTGGTCTTCTGTTTTAAAGTGTGTTCATGACAAACCTGCCTCTGCTCGCAAAGAGTCTCATATGGATTGTGTTTTAAACAGCAAACTGCTAGCCAAATTCGAAAATATTTTCACACCATCTTTTTTTGGTTAGAAATATCTTTGGGAAGCACAAGCAAACTCAATTTGATGTTTGCCTTTTCTTATTTTATCCGTGCTGTTCACCATCAGCTGCATCAAGGGCTAAAAATACGTAGTTCTTCACAAAATGTGCCCTGTTCTTAAAGGCAGATAATTTCCAGATGATTTGTCCAATAGATAAAACCTGCTAGCTAAGAACATGGATTTGTTGCTTTGCTGGAGGATACGCAGGGCCCTTTCTCACAGGTATGCCGTTTGTGAGAGGAGGCAAAGGCCACCTTGTTTTTCTGGCAGGAGGGCAATGTCAAGGGTCTTGCCATGTCTAGTAGCTCTTGCTCGTGTGAAATGGTAGCTGCTGCCTCTACCTCATGCTGTGCTAAGCCTCTCCATGAAGAGGGAGCATCTTCATTACACATGGCAATGCAGTCCAGAAGATTAATAGTAACATTTTATAAAAATTGTCACAGATCTGGGATCAGCATTAGAAAAATACAGATTTGAATTAAAAGGGAAAAGCCCGAATCTCTCATCAAAGCATAAAAATCTGTGAGCTATCGATAACAATTACCAGCAAAAGGTCTTTTCTCATGGCAGACTTCTTGGTGGAGCTCCTGGTGGCCACACTGGCCATATCGGGTGGGCAGCGTGGCGGCAGAGGCAGAGCAGCCTTGCCTGTGCTCTCCCAAGCCCCAGCACTCCGGTGCCCAGCAGTGTTCTGGGGCTGTGTCCTGCTTGGACGGGGGAGCGGGCATTGGCTGTGTGTACCCTGCCCGAAGGGCTGTTGGGTCCATCCTCAGTGCCGTGGGCTGGTCCAGAGCAGCTCCAGGCGCTTCATGTGCAGCCCCTCTCCAGTCCTAGGGCCTGATGAGGGTAGGGCTTGCTGGGTGTCGCATCCTGCCCTCCCACACCGTGTATTCCCAGGAAGGTCGCCTACCTCATCTTCTAGCCTGTGTCCAGGCTTGCCATGTTCTGGGTTTTCCTTTTAATAAGCTCTGAGTGACTGAAAGTAGTTTCAACTTTGCTTCCATGATCTCTGTTTTTTCCTATTTATAGGAAAGTTTAAGGGAAGATGTAAAAATATCTCTGTGCTGCAGGAATGCTGGGCAGAGCATGGTTGGGAGGGAGGGTGTCGCGCACTGCTGCAGCTAGAGAGGTGACGAGTGAAGTTTGGCTTCCCTTTTCTCCGGGGCTGGTGCAGGAAGCTCAGCATGTGTGTCACCCCCTGCCTCAGGGACCATGGGAGTGCGCAGCAGGCTCTGGGTAGGTTTGGAGCAGGCCTTAGTCATCAAGAGAGTTTCAAAGATCTTATTTATGAATGTACTCAGAAGTTTTGGCATGGATTAATCCAAAGTACTTGCTGTTAGCGCTTTCTGCCTTGAAGGAAGTGCAGTTGAGTCCCGCAGGGTGTGCAGGCATGCTGTCCATGCCTTATGTTGACGCTTGTGTTTGCAAAGGGGGGGACTGCGCTTGCCAGCCACCGCGCAAGCTGTCCCCGGGTGCTGGCTCGCAAGGAGCTGCTAGAGGGTGGCTGGCTGCCTCTGTAGTGCTTTGGCTGTTGGTTGGGTCTGCGTTTCAGCAGGGTGGAGGGGGCTTGCACCAGGGTGTAGAGTCTTTGCTCGCAGCTGGACTAAGGAGTAGGTAAAGCAGCTGAACCACCCTTGGTTGTAATGGCTGAATCGCCACCTCAGCCTCCCCCTGGTGTTTGGGGCCTGCTCCAGCTTTTGTAAGCAATGTTAAAATTTCTGTTTGCAGCTTAACCTGACTGGAGTCATCAGCCAAGAGCAAGCTGACGGCAGCAGCAGCATCTTGTGCTCTGTAGTAACATCCTCTCCATTTCCCATCTCTCTTCCTTAGGCATATCTCGCTGACACTCCCTGCTAGCTTTCGTGGGAAGAGTCACAGCACTCGCCTGGACTTGGAGCACCAGCACTCAAATTTGTATGCCATATCAGGTAAGCTGGCGCACGCAATGGTTTTCTGCTCTTCTGTGTAATCAGAAGTGTAACCAAGTAAAGCAACCCTGCTTCTGCAGACAGCCAGGTGTGCAGTACCCATGAAATGTACATCCAGCTTTTCGTTAGTGCTATTTAAGTGTCAAGAGCAGAAGGGGTGCAGAGAGACCCCAGAAAATGCCCAGGCACATGTGTTACTGGAAGCAAACGTTATTGATCTCTGGGGAGATCACAGCCCTTGGGGAGGGATGATGCTGCCCGTGGAGGTGCTAGATGAGAGCTCTGATGGAAAGCAACACTGACACAAACATTGCTCCTCATCTTTTTCATGATCTTCACAGGTGAGTCATAAGAGATGACATCTCTGCCCGTTTCACAGGAAGCTTTGTCTTGCCTGGCAAGGATGAGTTTCATATGCACTAATCTTTGCTACATTCAACATACACATTAAAAACAGATGAGATCTTTACTCTTTCCCATTTGTATTTCGTGAATACTGGCACTGCATAGATTTCTTTACTGAGTATTAAGGCAAATTTGAAATTAGATGTTAGGATATGGAGGGGGGGTGTCTGTGTTATTTGTAAGAAGTGTGTGCTTGCACACACAGGCTTGGTGACTCTCACTGCAGCTTTCTCTCTGTTCACCATTCCAGGCTGGTATACAAGTGCTGGAGCTAGTGATAGTTTCCAGATGTCAATGTGGAAAGAACCCACCAATGAATATTTTAGCTGGTTTTTATTTTTAACTAGTACTGGTATGCAGGGAAAATGTGTATTTAAAAAGTGTTGGAGGGTCAAGTCCATACCTGTACCTACATGGGTGAGGGAACTTGCTACTGTGCTTCAGGACCATGCAGTGGGTTTGGTTTGGAACTGGGGTTCCTGTGAGCTGTCCCCAACAGCTCTGCTCTTCTGGAGTGCCTTTAAGTATTTGTTTTCTTGGAGGAGTGGTGAACTAAAAAGGAACGTAGCCTCGTTCTCAGGGCCCAGGAAGAAATGCCTCTCGGAGTGAGAGGCAGGGATGCCTTAGAGTTGTATCTCATGGAGTCTGTCATTCCTGGATGTGCCAAGAGCTGAGTGGTCTGGAAGCTATTTGTGAACACCAGCAAAAGGACTTCTGGTTCTGCAAACTAAAGAAAAATGTTAGGCACAGCTGTGGCACAACAGTGTGTTTCACCTGCTTCTCCTGTTAGGGGGCTAGCTCATATTCTGTGCTTCAGCTGAGTAGTGCTGGGGTGGAAGAGAGTTTTCCTTAGGATTATTTTTTTTGGAGTAATATTACAGCTGAACAAATATTGTGATAGGCACAGTAGAGTCACACTTAGCCACAGTTTTCTTTTTGTTATGTCATTTTGCAAGGGGAGAAAAATATTGCCTTTAAACCTGATTCTGTCAAAACCTAATGGAAGTACAGTCCCTTCATCTGGCTGAAGGAGATTTTTCAGGACAGCTTGGAAACACAGAAAAAGCAGCAGTGGATTCGGTGGGCTGTACAATATGTACTGCTTGTGCATAATCAGGGAAGAGAAGATGGCAAAAATGTGCCATTCACAGGTTCTTGCTGTTAATAATGAGTGACACTTCTAACATGGGAACATGGCATTAATTCATGTACCATAATCAAAGGGTTATTTAAAAGGTAATCTCTGACTGAAACTGCAGCTTCGGGTTCCTAAATAGATGGAATATAACAATTGCATAATTCTTGTCAGTACTCGTTTTTCTTGTTACTCTCCTGCCCTAATAGATTTAGAAATGTAAGGGAAGGCGTGTTCTTGTGGCCACATGAGAGATAGTCCTGCATGGACGACAGAAGGCTGTGCTTTCTCTCCTGAGGAAGCATCGAATGCACAAACAGCAAGGCAGCAACTCTGCATGAATGTTACTGAGAACAGCCCGGCTCTAGGACTTCCCATGGACTGCCTCTGCTTGCAGTGCAGCCTGGGAAGGTGACCTGTTTTGCAAAGAACCCAAATACTTAACCAGATAGTTATAAGCAAAGCACAAAATAGGCCTGCAAAACTGGGCATGGCATTAGTCCTCCGTGTTTGTGTGAGCACGTTTCAGTCGAAGTATGTAACTTCTCCCCCCGCAACTTCACATTCTCTTCCAGACACGTTGTTATACAAGTTGTGCATACGTGTGCGGTAATGGCTATTGCAGCTGTGAATCATTTCTGAAGAAAGGGTCTTGTCATAGGAAACATCCTGTGCATTGGCAGGGATCTTCATGCGTAACTCCCGACCAGGGCTGCCTTTTCAGCAGCTGTGATGAGGTGCTGTGACAGTTCCCTTCGTCATTGCCGAGGTAGATTAGCCCCCAGACACACTGTGGAAACCATTGCGAAGTTTCCTGTTACGCTGGTGTAGTTTGCAGCCAGTCCGTTTTATCTGCACTGCAATGCAAGTGCCTTGCTGCAGTGCCATGGCAACGGGAAATTTATTAACGCACTTCCACTGTCGTCCCTAATTGCTCTGCTGGGATGTTGTGGGGTCCCGGCTGCGGTGTGCTGTGGGGCCCGTGGCGCCAGGGGAGGTGTGGGCATGGGGAAGATGTGCAGACCGTGGTGGCGAGTGGCAGGCGAGGTGACCTGGTGCCCTGGCAGGTGCCCTGGGGGCTGCAGGACTGCTCTGTGGTGCTGCCAGCCGGCCGCGCGTGGCCAAGCCTGCGGGCTCCCTCTCTTGGCTCTCAGCAAAATGGAAGGATCCCCGGTGCTGGCACAGGGAAACAAAAGCCATTAACGTATGGTCTCTTACTTTCCAATTTTGGTATCGCCTCGGTCTGAGTTCTTGTGGTGGGGACAGGATGAGCTATTTAGGGAGGGAGGGGGCTGTAAAGGAGGGTGAAATAAAGAGCTGCAGCATGGTCTTGGTTCTCTGTAGACACCCACGATTTTCTCAGCAGTCGGTGAAAACAACACTTCCAACTGGGGTTCAGCCTATTTATGGAAGGTGAAATGAATTTTGGCTGTCAAGCTTACTCTGTATCTCAAAATACATTTTGGCAGAAATTGCCATATCCCGCCTGGAACTGTCCTGTTGCTCCTTGGGGTGTGCAGTGCAGTTATCATCACAAAGCTGGAGTCAAGGGAAAAATTATCTTGAAAGTAGTAATTACAGTTTTAAAACCAAGCTTTTGTCACTTTCAGTCTTCGCAATGAGGCATCGGGTGACCAGAAAGTTAGGGAGACTGCTCTCTGCACAGTAAACTAATGAATCAGTCTTTGACAGGGTGCGTATAGGAGACTATGGCCCAGACCTCGCAGCGGCAGCATGCCATGTGTCACAGGGCGGCTGGCTGCGGGCATTGTCCTCCATGCTGGGCAGACTCCCTGCTCCCATCCCATGGCTTGTGCCTGAGACCAGCGGGCAGAATTACTTCTAAGTTGATCTGCAAAAGGTCTCTGGGCACTGCTGGGAGTGTGGTGCTGAGGAGCTGACAGGTTTAATATGCATGTTCGAACGGGCAGCTGCTGGAAGAAGAATGCCTTG
The DNA here is from genome assembly GCF_023638135.1 of Falco biarmicus. Taxonomy (NCBI): domain Eukaryota; kingdom Metazoa; phylum Chordata; class Aves; order Falconiformes; family Falconidae; genus Falco; species Falco biarmicus. The sequence continues at coordinate 2,396,014 of NC_079296.1, read as the reverse complement.
CTCCAGACAGACCTGTCGACAGACACTGCTCAGTATTTCACAGCGTAGTCTTTCTTCATGGCCTTCAGCTTAATTAAGATGTTGTTGTGACTACATACTGCCTTCATTTCAGACTTCAGCATCTTCTGGCTGCATATTGCTTTGGCTTATCAGAGCTACAAGGACAGTGAGGGAGAGAGGGAGCTCTCTCAGGCAGCCACAGATAATAATGTACAGGGGAAATTCCTGAATGAAGTGAAAAATTATTTATAATAATGGTACTCAAATAGAAGGGAAATAAGTCACTCTAAGGGTATATAAATTTTTACGATAGTGTATAAACAGCCATAGCTTGCCTTGTCTCCCATCTATCCCTGCAGAGAATGAGGGCAACATCTAGCATAAAGAAAAATATAATAAGAAAACGAAGAAATGAATGGGAAGAGCTGGAGGATTGATCACTCGGTGTATTTGTATATCCTGATGTAAAAGGTGCTGCTGACAGGTGGCCAGGTTTCTTCTGTATAAAACCATGTGTGTGCTGTCAGGGCGATGTGAGCAGCCTTGTTTCGATTGATGAATTGCCTGCTTTCTTGATTAAACCTTCCGTCACTTAAGAAACAAAAAGCCTGTGTTTGGATGGCAGAGTGGGACATGTCAAAAAAATCTGTCTGCTTTACCTTTGTGCAGATGTTGGGCACAGACTGTAACATGTATTATTAAAATGAATGTGGCATTTACTGTACATTATTTCTTTCCTGGGAGAAAGGACCTGTAAATTATATGCTAATAATAAGTTTTAACCCTTTCAGAAACCAAGAGATTTAGGAGTGCAAATATTCCTGCAGGCCTCGCTAATTGGATGGGTTCTGATACCACTGTAGCTCTCTGAAGTTAATAAACAGTGTGTTTCAGACCAGTATGCCGATGCCTCTTGGGGATATTGTCTCCCATAAGTTTTCTGCTGTGTAAGTGCCACTGAAACGTAAACCTTTCGAATTACAAAATCTTCCATTGAAAGCCCCCTTCAAATTCTGATTACAGGCGAAAGCTGTCTCCTGCCTGGGGACGAGGCCGGCAGGGAGAGGTTGCACAGCCAGCCATGCACGACCTCCACTGCGGGGGGGACCCTGCTCTGCTGTGGAAGCTGGCAGAGCCTCCCCACACCGGCTCTAACCTTTGATTTCACTTTCAGAATCACTTCAACCTGCCAGTTTGAGACGTACTCAACCGACTAGTCTCAGGAAAAGGATTAGGGATGGAAAAAAGGCTTAACACACCTTGCAGAGCACATTCTGATGGGGCTGTGCAGAAGTATCTGATAGACTCTGTGCAATGTGATTTCCATCTTGACAGTCTGAGAACATGTTGCGTTGGAAACTGATAACCGAGTTTGCCAAATGAGATTCTTACAGCCTCAGCTGTGGTTTCTGGGAACTCATGAGCTGGTCCAAGCTGTGTACTTCCCCATAGTGCGAGTTTTCTTGGCTAAAGTGACATGGTCAAAGTCACTGCTGGCTTTGGTGTGTGACCCTGCACACTGCTAAGCAGGGTTGTCTTTTTTTTTTTGCCCCAAAATTTTACTGTAGCCATCTTTGGCATCACGTTGTAGATAGACATGTTTGTTGGTTGTAGCACACAAATTTATGTAATTTGAATATAGGAGTCAATAGTCATACCTCCTCATGACCTGTTCTCAGCCCTGTCAGAATGTGTGCACAAAGTAGCTAAAGCATCTTTGTATCAATTTTATGTGTGAAACAAGGGTATGGACTTCCAGGTACTGCTACAGCTGTCATCACGTAGCCAGAAACTTAACTTCAGTCATAGAAAGCTAACTTCAGTTATATAAACCTATCTCCAAGGATTTTTGTTCTAGCAGAAACCTGGAGATAAACAAAATGATCAGTTACCCTTGGATAGGACTGAGCTTCATTTTTTTGATGCTTAAATATGGAAGCTGTGCTGGAAAAGCAACAGAGCAAAAGCAGAACATACGTTAAATTGTTTATTGATAGTATTTTCAAATAATACTTGCCAGCTGTCAGCCCAAAAACAATTAAAACATTTGTGTGAGTACTTAAAGAAATAGTTGATGTTAGCCTGACATACCATTCTGTCATCCATAAGTTCAGTATCTCATAGTACCGTTAAATTGTGTTGATCTATAGAAATAAAACAGGATCCAGAAGCACGTATTATTTGTGCTGTATAAATGTTAACTCAGTTGTCTTTTACAATATGCTTAAGACTCTCGTACCGTTTGAGGGGTTTTCAGTTCAGTTGCAGATGCTGCAGAAGGTGCTTGTGGAGCTGCAGTCAGGGCTCTGTGCAGAGCCTGCCTTAGAGCTGCACCTGCCAGAGCCCTTGGCCCTGAGCAGGGACAGCAGAGCTCGTCACCCCGTGCCTCTTGCCAGAGCCTGTGCCCACAGTGTTTGTGCTGTGTGCCTGCAGCATTGCTGGCTGCTCCTGAGTGGAGCTGATGCCATTCAAATGCTGCTGCTCACTTTTCTTAAATCCTTTCTTTACATTCAGGCTGTCCATGATCATGGCTGTTCTCTGAGAATGCCAGCGTTCTTCAGTTTTGCTGATACTGAACTGAAGGTGAAGGTTATCATTCTCTTTCAAAGGCAAAATGCCATATCCTCTGGGTTGGAGCTTATATGTCACACCCAAAAACATGTCACACGCTTTATCTACTGATAAAGCAACATTAGCGATTCTGAACAAGGCTGCAATGTTTCCCATTCATTTGCTTAGGAGCAGTGGGTTTTGAAAGCAGTTATTTGATGCAGCAATGCCTTTGCGTATATTTCTTGTCTTAAAAGCACTGTCTTGTGATTGTCTTTAACCATGTTATCATCACAGTTACTCGTGTGCAGTATTTTTCCCAGAGAAACTGGACTGAGCACCAATGAAGGGAAACACGGCCAGTTGCCAGCTTAGTGTTGGCTGTGCCTGTTTGCCAAGCTCGCTACAAAGGATGTTTTTGTGGGCAGCTCTAACAGGTGGCATTTTCCCCACATCTCTAATTTGTTTATTTTGGAGTCATGCAGCAATATTTATTACCTTAATATTTACCTTAGAGGTAAATATTTACTTAAATGGTTGTTTATTATTATATTTTATAGAGAAATATTTCTTTATGATATTTAAATGTTTATTCACCTCTTTCAGACACTTTGTAGAAAGGTCAGTACAAACTTAGTGCTTTGGGGTAGCAGGATGTTTTGTTGTGGTATCTGGTGGGCCTTAGGTGGTAACTTGGGGCAGGTGAGGGGTCGGAGTAGTTGCCTTTGCGACATGGGACGGTTGGGCTGCAGGTGTAGAGGGAAACATTTGCAAGCGCGTAGATTCCAGTCAGAGTTCAATCTGCTAGGTCACCCCAGCAAGCTGTCCCAGCACGAGTTCAGTTGGAAGTGGCCCCAGTCCCCCAGGGACGGGTCCCTGCTGGGGAGGGGGTGGAGGGGCTCCGTCCCGTGGAGCCTGGCTGGGGCAGCATGGGGAGCCAGGTCTGGGAGCATGGCTGTGGGAGGAGCGGGTGCTCCTTGGGAATACAGTGAGATTTGGTGTTCATTCCACACTAGTTTATCATCCAGATCCCTGGAGGAAGCAGAGAGAGTGGAAACTGATGTTAATGATCTGGAAAAACATCAAAGCCAGTGGATTCCTGAAAAGGAAACCAAGTTGCTGTTCCGTATTGGATAATGCAGATCTTGGCAGGGGGGAGTTGTAATTTGTCTGGGCAGCTTTGTTGGAAGCATTTATTTCACACACTGCTCTTATTGCAGCAGTTTGCTTCCATATCCCTCCTCCTTTTCAGGAGCTCCATTGGTTTATTCAGTGTGGCTGTGAGTTCTGCTCCGAAACACCAACACATGGCTGTGGAGCCTGGTCGGAGCCCAGCTTGGCTGCCTGGGTGCTGGCAGCTTTGTTTTTCCACTGCTCAGTGATTGACTCAGGAATGCATTGTTACACGTACCTCCCCCTATTTTTTCTTTTTCCTTTTTTTTCCCCCCCAAAATGACAAAAGTCTCTTTGAGGTCTTTGTAGATTAAGAAATGGAAGAAAAATTAAAGATTTCGTTACATTTCAGTGCCCATACGTCAACTTCTTTCTTGTTGCAAAATGTCAGGTTATCTATGCCACTTACTTCTCTTCAATGTACATTTTCTTTTAAAATATACTGTATCTTTTATCTGTATGTAATGAGGACAGACGTTTTAATCAGAGGTTAGTCATTTATTTTTGCAAACTATTGTTTTGCTTCATCATTTTTGCAGGTAATTAAATGGTTCGCTTGGCACAGTGTGTCTGCTTTATTAAAACAGGTAATTTTGAAAAAAAGGAAGATGCTATTTTTTGGATCACTGCACAAGAATTGCTTTTATCTTCATCTTCCAGCATAGTTTCTGGTGGTTTTGCGATACTCTCCTATGTTCAAGCATTTTAGTACACCCTGCTCTCTAAAGGGGGAGGCCCTGTGCTACATTTTACTGTCGATCCTGATTCCTGCGTGTACGTTCTTTGCACTTCTTAAGAGTAGAAGCAGAACTAAATTTATTTTTTGTGACACTGAATTTTAATCAGGATGGTCCAAAAAGCAGACAAGTTGTGACACAAGCTTTATTCTGCATTGAAACCTCTTTACTGAGGCTGAGATTAAAGTCAGCCAGTTCTTTACCCTATTGCAATTTCCAGTCTTTGGACTAAGAGACCTGGATAATCTTCAAAATATAAAAGGCTCTATTAATATCCAGCAGTTCAGGGAGACTGAAGTCTCACGTAAAATGCTGCAGCTGCGTATTTCAGGAAGGGAAATGTACATGTTACTTAATACTGCATTTAATGAGATTCAGAAAATTATATTTCTTATTAAATTAGCTCATCCATGATATACAGAATCTTTGCGTGCTTGTTGCTCCAGCGTACCGCCCTGCGTTATCAGTGTTGCACTCAGGCAGGCATGGCCCAAATGGTGAAAGATGAAGCCATGAGTTCTCCCGCCTGTGTAATTTTTCAGACATGTGATTTTCTGATTAACCTGCTGTCGTCCAAAGTGGCATTCTTTATCTTCATCATCTCACTTTTGCATACTTCTACAAGAGCGTGACAGCTCTGGCTGCGGTGCTGCTCTTTCTCTTGCCTTAGTCTCGGCTGTCCCATGAAGCTGCAGGCTGGCATGGCAATCTCGCCTTCTTCTGCTATAACGTACCAGACGTACAGACTGCACCCATTTTTTGCAGATCACACATCACCTTCCAAGGAAGCTGCTTGTTGATCTCTGCGGAGAGGATTATCTGGCTGCTGCTACCCCTGAAGCCTTGAATTATGTATGAGCAGGTGTACCAGCAGGGACGTTCCCCATCCCAGTGGCGTGGGTGGTGGCAGAGCCGCTGGCGCTGACGCCAATGACTCCGAGCCCACAGGGCGCATCCAAAAGCAAGCAATGGCTGGAGCAGGGCTGTGTCGAGAGGGACGGTGATGCCGGAGGGGACCCCACTGATGATGCGGAGCCCTGCCAGGGCAGGGGTCCTGCTCTGCCCTCGCTCCGCACGCCCAGCAGCAGTCATCGCAGGAATGTGGCTGCTGGAGGAGGATGAGCTGGCGGGACTTGCACAGGTTGCTTGTGGAGCACAACCTTTGAGGCGGGCTGCGCTGTATTTGTTTTGCTTTTCTGAGTGCCATGGTTTAATTTTATTATTTTTTTTTTAAATAGGAAGCCGCTCTGTGGTTTGGATATTTAAACAGTTATTAACCGAATGACAATTAACAGATTGCATAGACAGATTTTCTTTTCAAAACCTCTGAAATTGAGTACAGTTTGCAAAACTATCACGGCATAGTAATGACAATGAATTTTGATTTCCCGGAACTGATATTAGACTCCTTATTAAACTATGTGCATCTGCTTTTAATTTACTCCAAATAATTGGAAAATGCAATGAAGCTTTCCAATTAAAGCACGGCTTTATGCTGTTTAATAATACCCCCATAATATTATAGCTTCTGAAGTGACAGGTGAGTTGGTGTATGAATAAAACATAAAGGCAGCAATAAGGGACAGAAAACCGGAGACAGTTGTTGGGGATTTTAAATGCTGGATGTAATTTGCATATATTAATCTCTTCTTTTCAGCCTTATCAGGCGTTCTTCAGTATTTGAAGTTAAAATAGCGTTGACAGGCGGGAGTACGCTTAGTTTTTTCAAGGATTTATTACTTGTATAATTTCTGATCTTTAATAAGCAGATATGACTGATCCTCATAGTTCTATAGAAATCGGTTAATTGTTCCAGATGGCGTGTACTGATTATGCAAAATTACTTTTCACACCATTTTTTTTTTCTGATGGAGTTTGGAGTAAAATTAAATTTTTTATAGCCTTCTTATCATGCTGTTTTACAGTGGTTTTTGCACAGAAGTTGAATTTAATCTACTATATTACATTGACCAGCAGAGTTACTCTAATGTAGCATTCTGTGATTTGACAAAGAATAATAGAACACATTGCTCATTGTTCGTTACTGTGCTGCTAATAAAAAGGAGTTCTAGTGTAGAAAACCAGGCTGTTATTTATGAAGAATGCTTAATTTGCACAGTTAAAAATGCAAAATTGTTACAATGAGATGTTCTCTCTTTTGGATAGAAGACTTGGGCAGAACAAATGAAAATAGTCTTGTTGCTACAGATTTCATCTAATAAAAAAGGATTTTTGTAAATCACTGGTGCGGTGAGGCTGTATTTTATTGGGAGGAGCAGTCACGCGGGCAGCACACTCTGACTCCTATCAAGAGGTGTCACTGGTGTTTTCCCTGGTTATCGTCATCCAGATATCTCAATGGCATAATTTCATAATTGAAAACATTTATAAAGGTTGTTGGGCTTCATTTATCTAATGAAGAGCTGTTTATACAAAATAAACCACACATAAAGCCCTCTTCCTAATAAGTTTATTGTAATTCGTTTTGGTGGCGATTCACTGGGAGGAGGTGTGCCGCTGCCTCGCTGTCCCAGCCGGCCACCGGGTCCCGGCAGCGGGTGCCATCCACAGGCGTGCTGTGGGCAGGGTGGTCCCACAGCTGCTCTCGGTCCTGCCGGAGCAGGCAAGATGCTGTGACGGGCATTCACACGTTGCTGCGGGTTTGTCCAAGAGTAATGTGGGGCCCTGGTTAATTCTGGCATCGTGTCCTGTCCCATGCTGTGCTGTGTCCTGCCAACGGAGGCTTGTGTGAGTTTGCTCCGTTTTCCTCCCTCTGGCCAGACCCAGGGTTGTGACACCTTTGCCCACAGGCAGCGGGTGCCCTGGTGGTGCAAGGGTCCTGCTTGTCCCTTTGGCCGGGCTTTGTCTGGGGGTCTCTGCTGCCGCCACTCTTAGAGCTCTGCTGAGGGGCTGAAGGGAGAGTCGGGGCCAAGCACAAGGCATCTTACTAATCTTTGGAAAGCAAAAAAGCAAATGTTTAAAAAATGACCTTGTGGTTAATGGAATTAAAGTCTCCAATTAAATTAGAAAAGTGGGGATACAGTAAATGGACTTTTATAAGGAGTGCTTATTTTTAACTCAGTAGAAAAAAAGACAAGTAATTAACTCAACCATTAGAAAGCTCAAAATTTCTCACATCTCCTGTGGAACTAGAAAATTGTTTTGTGAATACTTTTGTATATATACAAAAAATATATATGGAGACAACCGATGGCATAAATCAGAAATGATCAGAAAATATTTGTTCTAATGAAGTAATAATTTGGTAGTAATGCTTTTCATCAGTGTAGCTTAAGGCTACATTAAGTGGACAGACTTTATATGGATTCTCTAATTTTAATCTTCAAAATGCTATCTAATGTCTCATTAAGACTTGCATATAATGTATCTTAAGTACAGTCATTAAATATAGTTTAGGGAGATTTATGTTCAGATATTGCTTAAAGATGTTTTAATAGGCCCATTTACTGTGATGATATTAATGAGCTCTTAACACATATTAAGCTTCTAAAACTAGTGGTATTCCTCTTGCAGTGAGCAAAACAACTTAGGAATTGTAAATGAATTGGATGTTCCAACAAGGCCGTTTTTCAATTGAGTCTTCGCACACCCCCTCCAATCCATTTAGCTCTGTAAGCATCGGGCTGCGTCCCCGCTCTTCTGCTGCGCGCTCCTGGCACATGCCGTCCCTGCGCCCTGGCACTGTTGTTTGGACCGGCTCATACCTTGTGTCCTGGGCGTGCAAGGGCTTAGTAGGGGTGGTTTGGCTTGTGTATCCACGTGTAGGTTTAGTGGTGGACTTGGCAGTTCCTGGGTTAACGGCTGGACTTGATGATCTTAAAGGTCATTTCCAACCTAAACGATTCAGTGAAGTGTAGGTTGAGAACAGGCTAAACCTGCGTAAATATTGGTAGCGTGTTACGCAAATCTGGTTGTGTATCCACTAAAATAAACGAATCAAGCACTTTAAGGAAAGAGCCAAATACAATCGTGCTCTCAGATAAATTCTGCTTTTTTGATCATCTAAAGTTAAGATGCAAGAATTGTAATTGCGATAATAAAAATGTTCATTCCCCTATTGTCGCTTTAGTTCCAACTCAGAAAGTTATTGCAAACAAAATTTTCCGGTTTCATCACTTAGCTCTTCTTAAAAAATCCTTCTGAGTTCAGAGACTTTTATAATTACTAAATTGGTTTGTTAGAGGGAGATAATAGCAAATTTCTTCTTTTCATAATTGGACATTTCTTCCCTGTAGGCTAATGTATGCGCAGCACTTACATACACAATAAGCTGTGCTTTTGAAAAGCCATAACTAGCTAATAAGTGCTGTGGTGTCATCAGAGAGTAATGGTTTGCTGATTAGCATAATTAATGACAAATGGTGGTGCGGAACGGGTGGATTGGTTTAGCAGATGATGAATGCTCTGCAGCCGAGGCTGAGTCCTGCCAAGGCGGCCTGGCTGGCTGGCAGCGGTTGCTCCTCAGCAGGTAGGTCGTTAGTCGCCACCGCCTGCCCCTCGTGCCCGCTGCCGCTCCTCAGCAACTCAGTGGCTCCGTGGGACGAGCCACACGCCGTCACAGCTGTCCTCCGCCTGGCCAGGCGGCACGCCACTCCCAGGGCTGGGGCCTTCGGCCTCACGCCACAGGACTGGCCCGGCACCCACAGGAGAGGAGCTGCGGCCAGCCGGGTGTTCCTGTGGGCTGCCAACGGGCCCTGTCCTCCCAGGGCAGGAAAGAAGCTCCAGGCAGCCGGCCATGCTACGAGACGGGTGCATTTATCTGTGACTTGATTAATCAGGGCTAATTTGCATTCGCAAATGAGACTGATAAAAATGGAGTTACCTTTTCACCTTTAAGGGGGAGGAGGAATTATTTCTAGGTTGTCTCTTTTTTAAGTGATAAGCAACTCTTTTACCAATAAGGATGAAAATACTTAATTTGCATTAGCAAAAGAAGCTAATTATTATATAGTTAATTAGCATCTGGAAATGAAGATTATCTTAATTACAAAGCACAATTTCCTTAATAGCTACAAAACTGTAAGTTTGATCTGTGTGGAGATTGGTGACTATTATTATGTAATTAGTGATCATATTAATGGTGCAGTGTATTTAGATATAATTTGCATATGCAAATGAAATTTACCTGATAGAAATATGTGGCTCCACTAATGACTCTGAGCACTTAAAAATTAAATTACATTAGGAGATCGGGATCCTGAGTTGCCGTGCAGTGGCATGGTGGATTTCCTCCCGCAGAAGGGCTGTTGGCTCTGTGGGGCCATGGCTCCGTGTTCTGGCGGTTGGGAGGACGAGGAAATGTGTCTGCCACGTTGGGAGGACGAGGAAATGTGTCCCCCGCGTTGGGAGAACGAGGAAATGCCCCCCCCATCTTTTCGGCTCCCCAAACCTCAGTGTTAGGTACAGCCTCCCGCAGCTGGGTGGTATCTGTGCAGCATGGCCATCGCCCCTGCTGTACTGCCATCCTCTCCTGCACTGAAGACCTCAGCTTTGGGTCCTTGTCAAGGCTCTTCTGGCTAGATAAGCGTTACATCATTGGATGGTGGGATCAGTTTCTGTGCATCAGTGAGTTCCAGGGCAGGAGATGGGAGTCCCAGGTCCTTTGTAGCTGTGCTAGTTAGTGAGTTTCTGCTTTCCACTCATGTTTAGGGGTGCCCATGATATGGAGAGCGTGGTGCTTTCAGGACAGCTGATCAGTCTTCCTTTCTCTGCTTTTATTGGAAGCAAAAATTTGCCTGTGTGTTTAAAAAAGCTTAAGTCCCTTAAGACAAAACCATGTTAAGAGAGAGTGCTGTGCACCCTTATCTCCCCACGGAGCCTTGTGGGACAGATGTTGGTCGCTGAGCACACAGCTGGAATTCACACAGCCAGGTTGGCAGCTGTTGCAAGAGTGAGCGTCTGCCACTGCTTGGTGACCTGGCCCCCATCCAGAGGTTTTCAAGTTGGAGAGCCCAGTACCCTCGCAGTGACAACCTTCCTGCTGCTGTTGTATAAAATCACACCTCTGTAGGTGTCTCAGCAAAGGAAAATCAAAGTTACCAGGGCCAGATATTGTAACAAAATGCAGTGTGTGTTTCTTTAATATACCCTGCTCCTAACCTGCAGTACTGAAATGACTGAAGTGCAAAAAATACTATAGCTGGGAGGAAGCAGCCGTTACCCAACAGGATGTTTCTCTCATCAAGAGGGAGAAATTTACAGCCACCGGCCGGGGAACACTGCAGCTATTGTGGGTGCTTCCTGAGATGCTTTTTGCAACTGCCTGCTCCAGCCCAAGTCCTGCCTGCCTGCACCTCCATGCCTCTCTGCGGCAGACAGACATTACATGTTTAATGACTTCCAAGGAGTCTGTCTATCATTACAGCTAGAGCTGAAAGTAATTGAAAAGCGTCTGTGTTTCTCTTCAGCGCGACAGCGTTGCGCAGAGGCTGGAGCAGTGCCTCCACTTTGCCTCCTGTCCTCGAGCGGGACCTGCCCCAGCTCTGCTGCAGCCCCGCACCAGTGCCCTGTTTTGTATCTGCTCTGGTCTAATTAATTAAGGGTTGTTGCTTGGAAGTAGCACATGCTTAGGTGTGATCTTTGAAGTTTAGTGTGGTGCGGAGACTTCAAAGGGGACATTTTATTAAAAAATAATAAAATCAAGAGCTCCTAAACACTTGCAATTTGAAGAGCTTGTTTGAAGTCTCTCCATGTTCTCTGGTGCTGATACAGGCACAGCGCTGAGGTACTACTTAGCCATCACCATGCAGTACTTAACCTTCGCTTTATTTAAAAAAGAAAATAATCAAAACCAGGAGTATTTTCTCAAGTGTTTTCGTGGCTTGATCTAGCAGTAAAGAACTAATTGTGCCATGTCGTGAGCTATGCAGGAAACAGAGAAAATCAAGGCTGACAATCAAATTAGCAAAAATGAAAATTTAGTCCAGGTCTGTTTTTTTAATCAAAGTCTTTTCAAGACGAACAGGAAAGCTGTAAACCTTTCCCATCATGGAGGTTTCCTTCCACAGCCCGGGAGGCCCCTGCTCTCCCGCTCCCCTCACTGAGCACCATGTGGTTCAGTGCTGCCGCCATCCCACTGCCCCGGCCTGGGCACAGGGCACGGGGCTGGGGCGTTCCCAGCGCTGCTGCCCTGCGGCAGCTCCCTGGTGCGAGCTCCTGCTCCCTTGGGAGCTGCAGGACCAACAGCGCAGCCACCCCCAGAGCTGGGTGCGATGCTTCAGGGCCATCTCATGCACTTGGGCTTGTGCCTTGGTCCAGTGGAACTGAACAAGGAGAGAGGCGGGAGGCTGAGCCCTGCACCCCTGCTCACGGTCCAGCCAGGGGCGGCTGGAGGCACCTCCAGGGCTGGGGGTGTGGGCAGAGCCCACACGGCGCTGCCAGCCGAGCCCGTGGTGCCAGTTGCTTGCACGGAGCACAGGACCATCCTGACTACTCTGGTCTCCTCTCAGTGCGCTCGACTAACGAGGGGCCGCACAGGGCTGGCGACCTGCTGATCCCCTGGGCAGCCATCAGTGATGGCCTCTGCGGGAGCAGCACAGATGGCAAGCCCAAGCAACAACGTAAACTGCAATATGTCTTGGAGGTGCAGTGGGGCTGCAGCTGGTTTGTTGCGTCGTGGTGATCTGCTGGGCTGGGGGTGGCTCAGCGATCCCCTGCCCCTCATTCAAGCGGTCTCTTACTGTGGGGCTGCTCTGGATAGGCTGGAAAGGGGCTGGAGAGCAGCCAGAAGAAACAGGGTTAATGTCTTAATATTTGGGTCCTTTATTAAATAAAGAAGCGTGTGTGTTTTGGAGGGGGTGGGTGTCTGCAGCTGGGAAGCGCAGCCTGGGGCAGTTGCAGCATTCCCGATAGCAGCCGGCTTGGCAGGAGCTCACGGGAGAGTTTGCTTTTGTTTTTCCCCTGAGGTTTTGTTATCATTAGTGATTTGGAAATGCAGAGTGGTGGTGTTCCATCTGGGACTCGGTGCCCGGTAGCGCAGAGAGCACACACACATGTTTACTATTCAGACTGCTATTTAAATTACTGTGTACAGAAATACAGAAGTAGGAGGCTTAGCTGTACATTATAGAGAGTGTGGTTTATTTTGAAAAGCTTGCATCCTTCTCTTGATGCGTTGCAGACTGTTGTAAAACTTTTTTTCCATATTTCTGAATGACTTCCCCCTGTACTGAGATCACAGAACGTGCCTGGGTTCATGCAGGTGTCGTGTGCTGTACACTCCACGTGCGGGTGTAAAGGCTCAGGTGTGCAGAGCTTGTGCCAGGGCGCTCGGTGGGAAGCAGAGAGGCGCAAATAGGAGCCAAAGCTGGGAGGCAGTGTGAAGGGGGTGATGTCCTGGTCCCTCCCTGCCCAGCCTGCCCTGACCCGCCGTGGCTGGTCAGCCAACCCAGGTAGCAGCGTGAGTCCTGGTGTGCTGGATGGATGGGCAGGTGCTGGAGCCGGCGGCCTGTGTGTCCTGCAAGGGCTTGGGAGATCCCTGTCCTGTTCCTTGAAAAGCCATCAGCCTAGCGCTGTCACCCTGAGTTCACAGTCACGATTGCAGAGAGTGGCCATTCCCTGGACAAGAACTGTCTCCATGTGCTGTGGGGTGATTCCGTAGCCGAGTCGCAGCCTCACCCCGTGCAGGGCACCGCTTCTGATGGTGAGAGCCATCTCTTGCCCTCCTCGGCCTGGGGGACAAGGCTTGCACGTGGGCTGCACTTTCTCACTTATGTGGAAACCGCGTTCGGAGGGGTCCTCCCTGCTGGGGTGCCCTCCCACCCACGCGAGGCTGGGCGGCGTGCTGGGGCAGCATCAAGCTCTTCTGGTGGGTGCCCTTGGTGTCCGCGCAGGGCAGGGGCTCGCATGTCCCTCCGGTCTAACCGTGGCTGCCCTGGGCAGGTGCGAGCAGCCGCCCAGCCCGATCGCTGCCGTGCCTGCACTCTCTGCCGGCCCCCTGGCTTTTACCCGCTACCAAGTTCCTCTGGTGTCATGGAGCTGAAAATTAAGTTTTCTCTAAACAGGTGAGCTTTGCTGGGTTTATGGTATTGCTGTAGGCTGGTTTATGAGATACTCATCTTGGTAAAACATAAACACTCTGCTAGCATTTCAGGTCTGGGGAAAATCTGAAGACTTTTGCAGTATTACAGAAAGCTCTTTCTAAAATCTAAGATCATTTGAATTTTAAAGGTGGCAATAGTACATTCAGCTTTGGGGTTTTTTTGTTGGTTTGGATTAGCAATGCTTAGTTTTCAGAGTCATGTGGGAAAATGTTTTGCAAGGGATTGATTGATTTAAATATTTTTAATATCAGCAGTTGAAAATTCAAGTGTAAAAGGCCATACAAAAATAGCAGTAAAGAAATCCAAAGCTATAAAACCTTATGGTGAGAATTTAAATGCAGAAACAGCTGTTATTTCCTTGGGAGTTGAGGTATATAAACTCTTCCATGGCTGTGTATCCCCACAATAGTGGTGTGAAGAATTAGCGCTCAGTGCAGTGTGCAAACTGAACCCGCCAAGCACTGAGGCAGCTATTCATCTATACCCAGGAGCTAAATATGACAATGTTAGCATTTTTCATTTCCCTGACGTTACCATTAATAAAGCAATGATCCAAAAGAAGCTTTGCTGAGTCTGTTCTTTATGCTTCCATCACTCACGACTAGATAATTTCACACAGGATCGTTTTTAAATTAAATGACGATAAAAGCGCTCTGCTGTCCTGTGTTCACTAGTTCATAGAAGTCTATCAAGTCATTAATGTGTCATGACAAACTGCTAGTTGGATACAAGAGTAATTAATTATTTGCATAAATAACAGGTTGAACTTCGTGCTTTGAACCGCAATGACATATGCGTCACATCACGGACATCGCAGAACCTCTTGCATAGAGTTCATGGGAGGGGTGAAGCTGAGCCAGGCATGTTCTGCAATCGCATCCTCACTCGCTTCAAATGGTCAGGAGCTTGGCTTGGGTTTTGATGCTTTTTGTGTTCCGAAGTTCTTCATTAATGGTTGTTTCAAGAAAGCATCTGATCATTGAAGATTTCAATGAACAATTATACAGATTTTCATAATCACCATTAATCACCACATATTTTTCAAGATAATTACAGCAATTATTATTTAGATTCCTCTTTTATGTGCGCATAGTAGAAAAGAACAAGTGCTTATTACGCTGGGTAGTGTAGAGAACTATGGTCTGAAGTTCTTTGTCATCCAGAAACTCATTATGTTAGCTGATGCTGCCTGTGAAAGTTCGTCAGCATGTTTAAATTAGGGTAGCATTGGCAGGTCTGATTATTTAAATCTGGTAGCTTTGCTAAAAATATAGTTATTCAAGAAAGATGAATTACTAATTTGACAACTGAGATTTACTTGGAGTCTACAGCACAGAAGTCAGCATCTATCGTGTGCTTAGGGGAAGGTGACAGTACTTTTTCAGATTAAAGAGAGAATTTCTAAGCAAGCTAACAAGTTGTATTTATAGAGCACAGTTTTGTGGCCTGCCCTTTAAGGGCTGAGAGTAAGTCTTAGTGAATGGTAATGAAGAAGCAGCCACTGGTTGAAAGTTGGTTGTGCTTTTCAGTGGTCCTGCCCCGATGAAGAGGGTGGCATGCTCCCCTGCCTCTCACCTGAGGGCTCTGGCCTCCTCCCTGCTGCCCCTGGCTCCTTTCAACTCTTTTATCTAATTGCAGTAGGCTAATTGGATGTGACCCTCAGGGAGGAGCTGCTCCTGGCAGACAGAAGCCACCTTTCTGAAATCCCTTTTTAGTTTGTTCTGTTCAGAGGGAGAAGAGTGCAGGCACCTCCCTAATGTGTTGCAGATGCTGTGCTCATAGTTGCACGGGGAGAACCTGCTGCCTCCTGGATCCAGCCCCTCCATGCTGGGCCCCCGGCATCCTCCTGGCAGGTGAGGCTCTGCAGCCGAGCAGCAATTCCATGTGCAGGGTCAGGAGCTGCAACCACTCAAGGGCTGTGGCTGCCTTGGAACACACTGGCGGAGGTGGTGTTCCCGCTGGCCCTGCTGCTGGCCTGGCTTGGAGCAGCTTTGTCTACCTGTGCAAGCAGGCTTTAAATGAAACGTGCAAGGTACAAATGTCCTATAGGTATTAAAAATATTTTAAAGTCACAGTCTTTTAAAATGTTAAAACCTATGTGGATCAGTGCATGAGCTTACTCGTGTAGTGGTATGAGTAACACTACTGATGGTAATGCTGTAAAAATGTGATCTTGCCCACCTTTTCTGTTCTGAATCAGTGCAGGTTGCCTTTGGAAAGAGAGCTGTACTTTATCATTCGCCGGCACCAATTTCTTTTTATCCCTTTGTGTTACTGTCTGCTGGTCTTGAACGTGGCACAAATTGACATTGAGAAGTGCTGAATAGCTCTTGGCCAGACTAAAACAAGAACTGCAGCTCCAGGCCAGAGCCTGGCTGGTAAGTCTTGACGCTGGCCCTGGCAATGGTAACACTGGGCAGAATCGCAGCACAGCGCTCTGCTCATCAAAGACTGCCAGGAATGCCTCAAAAGCAACGGAGAGGAGGTGGGAAAGGAAAAAGGGAGGAATCAGAGGCTGCTGATGATGTTTATTTACAGTACATCAGAACAAGGGACATGGAATTAAAAGCCTCCTACATTTCTGGTTTCATTTAATTTTCTTATGAAAGTAACTGGCTGCTGTAAATGGTAGTAGCATACTGTCTGGTGGTGCACAGCGGGAGCGATGGCACCCGTGCCCAGACCCAGGTGCCAGACACCCCGGCAGACCACAGTGCAGCGACGGGAGCTCTGCCCTGCCTGTTGCTGGAGATGCCGGGCCCTGGCGATCGCTTCCTGCAGTTACCTTCTGCAAGTCTTGGTGAGCTGGGGGCAGGGGGAGTGCTTTGAAGGGGTCAAGCCATACGCTTTGAATGCAAGCTTGCTCATGTGCAGCCCCATCACGGCAGCACTGCTGCTGGTGCTGCACAGCCATGCTGCACATGGGAAACATGGAGAGATGGGTCCTGTGTGGGGAGAGGTGTCTGCCAGGGCTGGGCACGTGCTGCTGAGCTGGTGGTGCAGCAGCTGGCGCTGCCCGGGAGGTACGCACTGCAGAGTGCAGGGAGGGACCGGTGCTGCAGCCTGGCCTCGGGACAGCCTGGCCCTGCTGCGGCGAGGGGCTGTGCAGCGGGCAGGGGTACGCAGCACTGAGCCTCCCCTGTAAAATCACTGCAAAAAGGCATTGCTGCAGCTGGAGTTTTGTTGGAAGCAGCATGGTTTTGTTCAAACATGATGCAGTCTTGTTGACATGATGTAAAAGCTAATGTTAATGTGAGACGGTTCAGTGTTGTGCTGGAACAAGTTGTCGCTGCAATTGTTAATCTTCTTGGATTTGTATATACACTCTTAAAAGGAAGCTGGGTGCCTCATTCCTGAAGTCCTTGTGAACGTGAAAAAAATGAGGCAGCAGCTTTGAATCTCTCCCTTCCTGTGGCCAGTGCTGCTGGAGGGCAGGCAGCACCTCCCAGGGCGAGGTGGGGGACACAAGGGTGTCCTTCCTCCAAAGCGGTTCCTTTGTCCAGGGCCATTGTCCAGCCTGGAAGCAGAGGCAAGGGATGAGCAGCCGGTCCCCACGTGTCGGGGGGGGGGAGGGTTCCCCACTGGCCAGCACTGGGGGCTCCTGGAGCTCGGCCAAGCCGTGGGGCAAAGGTTGCCACCCTCCCGGCACTGGGGAGGCAGCCGGCTGTGGCAGCCTGGTGCTTGAGTCCCATAAAGTTTCCTGAATTGGTGGGTATTTAAATCCTTGTGACTCCTAGTGCCTGGCTGTGAACAGAGCTGTTGAATGAGTGTGTTATTTTCCGATTTCTCCCTTTAATGTATTTTACCAGCAGCCTGGTGACGGGCCTGACACGCTGGCTCCTGTGCACGCTCCTGCGCTTTGGGAGTGCAGCATTAATAACACACTTCCATGCATCATGCCATTTTTAAGCATGATCGTTATGATAAAGGGCATATACTTAATTACAGGCCTGCTTAATTACAGCTCTGTTGAAGCTCGTTTGTTTAGGAGAGTGCTAATTGCGCTGCTGAGCCTTTGGCACACCCTGCTTTCATCTGCTGCTTTGCTCTGCAGTTTTGAGCTCTGAGAGGACTGGAGTGCTCAAGGACCGAAGGACGGATGGAGGCAGTCCAGCGGGGGCTGCCGCGAGAGCACGCACGCTCATTGCAGCTTATTCTTTAAATTACTTTACAAAAGCCGGCGTGTGACTGATCAAAGCAGGTTTCTGTCGGGATAACAAATGCAGATGGTCTTTCAGGTTCAAAACTTCCTGGATTTGGTGATGCTGCTTTTTATCTGCTTCCTTTTGTTTCGCATAGCACTGTGGCTGCCACAAATAACTCCAGTGGAGGGGGTTTTTAAGTCGAAAATATACAAAGTAAATGTAAAATGCTAAGTATGCTTAGTAACCCTTGTTAAATCACTAATGTGGTAACTCATTGGTGCTGATGGAAGTCACAAACAGCAAGTGGAGAAACACTGGGTTCCTGGGTGCAGATGCTTTGTGAAAGAAAACCCTATTTGAGGATTACTTGAGGGCATTTCAGGGCTTAAATTTGCTCTAGTTTGAAGTTTTCATTTCTTTCAGAGCTGAAATTTAAAGACTTAGAACGTTAAAGACGTAACAGAAATAAAGGGGGTGTGTTTGGGGCTGCACTCTGCCTTAGAAATGTGCCCTTTTCAGTCTTGTGTGGAAATTGCTGAGTTACATGTTTTAAAAATAAGTGTCTCCCTTGTACTGACACGTCTTGTGGGAGGCATTCTGTGACGTTTCTGAGGTGGTGATAGCAAGACAGAAACACTGAACATCATTGCACTAAGAAGAATACACCAGACAATATAAAGGCAAACCAGCCTCTTGGTGTCAGTGAGGTTGTGCTACAGAGTTGGCCCAGTGATACAAGGCTGTTCTGTGTGTTGTGATGTCCTTGTGTCTGTCTTCATATTCCACTGGTTTACATCTTCCAGATGTGGTTTGCAAGTGTCTGAGATCCATTGCTCGCTGTTGGGTTTGCCCTGGCAGGAGCCAGGCCGGGGAAGGTGCTTGGCCCTGGATTTTTTATTTCATCCTGCCCAGGCAGTAGTACTGACTGCCGTGGGGAGGTGTGTGTCACCTGAACGAGGTATGGTCCTTAGCCTCTTGCTCAGACACCACTGGCTTTGCTCAAATGGTTCTGTGTGGTACTGGTAAACAGATGTCTGTCCTCTTAAACTGTGTGTATTTAGTTTCAGTTTCAAATACTGCCCTGTTTGAGCAGCTGAACCAAATCGGAAGACTCAGTGTTGAGTGTATGAGATTGTATATGGATAGAGCAGGGAGGGTTTATTGAATTCCTGATTTGGTAGGGACTAACCCAGCTGTGACTCGAACAGAGAGAAACCACTGACAGGTTAGAGGGAGGAAAAGCCTGGCAATAACTTCTATGAGGTATCAATCATGTGTCAATGCCATGAATACCTGATCTGTCACTGGGAATGTGTGAAGTTGCATGTCAAAGTCAGCTGGAAATGTGACATGTCTACTCGTTTTGTCCCTTTCAGCAATGGATGGAGTGCCTTTTATGATTTCAGAGAAGTTTGCCTGTGCTCCTGAAGGGGTGAGTTGCCTTCTTTGTTCTCCCAGTGTCTAAAATTCATCTTTGCATGAGGAACGATCACAAAGCATCAACACAAACTACCCATTTCTGGGAGCTTTTCTTTTGTGGGGCCTAATACGTACCTAGTGCTTGAGATGACCCAAGGTTGTGTTTCACAATACTTTCCCATAGTGTGGGAATGGCTTTTGCCAGATTACTTCTAAAACTGAATTGTCCCAGGACTTGAAGATTTATCACCACCAGAAACAGGAATGTCAATGGGACTCTGGCGCTGGAAACATACCTAATTTCTTAGCTTAGATTGTAAAGAAAGCTGCAAATGAACAGCTCTCCTAGATTTAACCTGCTGTGGAGATGGCATAGTGCAGTCAGCTTTACAGCTTCCCTTTTGTGCCCCAGAAGTTCAATGCAATGGTAATGGCATGGTGCACCTTAGTGATGGCAGCTGCCATGTGGCTCCTGCGGCTCCGCACCCTGCATGGGCAGAGCTGGGTGGCCACACGTGGGCAAGGATCTTCCAGAGTTACTCACTCTTGGTGGGCGCTGGTGGTTTTGCAGGTGGAGCGCAAGCAGCTGTAGCTGGCCCGGGATAGCAGGGTTGCCACAGCTGCGCTGGCCAAAATCCAGTTTGGTGGGAAGGCTGCACCCTCATGTTTGCGAGTTCCAGCCTGTAAGGTTTGCGGAGGTGGATATGTCCTAATGACACCACAGCTGGACCTCGGCTGCGTTCCAGGGAGCAGGAGCAGGGATGGAAGAACGATTTTAGGATTCCCATTGCCCTCTGCCATGGGAGATTATACAAGCCAAAGTGTCTCAAGTGCAGCAACAAAACAGGCTGGGTTATTTTCATGTGGCGTGTTTCTAAGTGAGTTCACTCCTGGAGTGGAGTCCTGCTCGGCATGCCTGTGCTGCTGGCGGCAGGGCTCCTGCCTGGCAGCGGGGAGCTCGGGAGGGCACCGCGTCCTGCGTCCTGCCTGCTTGGTGCCGACAATGGCCTGGGCAGGACAGGTTTGCTCAGCTGAAACAGAAACCCCCATACCGCTTCAGAATTACTTTTGAGTGTCACTGGGCCAGTCCTAGTTTAAGTTGGTGATCCAGAGCTCAGAGGCTCCACCTCCCGTTACCAGTTCCCCAATCCATTTGATCCTAAAACAATAGCTCTTTAAAAATCAATTTACAAGAAGCTGTTAAGGCAAACACCAAGCCTCAGCTGTATCTGATTTTTCATGTTGTGCTCCCACTTTGTGCTTTCTTCTTCCTGCTGACACAACCTGCGTGTGCAGCCGGATGCAGTTTTTCACAACCATTGCTTTCTGAAAGGGTTGTTTATGGGCCGTTATTCCCAGAAAGCTGGAGTCCCTGCTGCGAGGACAAATGCAGAGAGATTAGGTCGTGCTAATCCTCCCCTCGGATCCTTTAGACACCATTGCCACCATATGGTCAGTTTGGTCAGGGCTTCTCACAGCCGGTGCTGCTCACACCTATGTGCTGTGGCCATATGAAATCCATAGGGTGTTACAGAGTGCGTTGCAGTAACAGCCATGCTGCAGCAGGGAGATGGCTGAGGAACTACCTGTGTGAAGTGACACCGAGATGAGTGTCAGCTGTCCCCGCTTAGGGAGAAAGGCGTTAGAGCTGTTATTCCTAACCCGCCTTCTGCTTCTTCACTCTCGTGGTGGACTGAGAAAAAGGCTTATGCACGTGTTTACAGATGGTGCCTCTAAATCTCTGGTGATAAGGGTATTTGCTGACTTTAAACAAAAACAAAACAAAACAAAAAAACCCCCTGAATTTGACATTTCTGTTTCTTTTTTTTTTTCTTGCCAGATGCAGCCAGTTGATCTCTTGGGCATCACAATCAAAACTCTTGCAGAAATAGAAAAGGAGGTAGGTAGCCAGCCAGGCACTAAGCAAAAGTGTCGTGAGAGCTGTGTTCACTTTGTTGTGAGATCCTTTCCCTTATGGAAAAGGCCTCCCTTGACTTCCCCAAGTCACTGTTGGTGGATAAAAGTCAACATGATTCAAACAGTAAGCTCAGAATTGGGGATGTCCTCTGTGATCTGTGCCAGGTGAAGGTACTTTAGATGCTGAATCTAATGGCAGAGTCTGCTGCCCTCCGTTTAATTCCAGATGTCTTTCTATTTAACCTTTCTCATTTATTAACAAAACACGTTACAAACGGGACACTGTATTAGGTTGCCTCTTGCGTCTCAGGGAAGCAAATGAACTTGTCTAAGCAATGTCAGGTGAACTCCTTCATCGTTTTTCAGTTTGATAGTGCTGGTAACGTTACCAGGAAAATGGGGCTGCACTGCCAGTGAGTGTGAGTCTTCTAGGAGCTTGGGGGAGAGACATGTATCAATCTGAGGGTGGTCTCACATTCTTGAGGGAGCGTTTTGGTATATGCGTGACTTGGGCTGCATGGTGCCAAGGAGCCACCTGCTCTGCAAGGGCTGCCTCTCGGCTGAAGTCTCAGACCAGGAGGAAAATTGTTTCAGCAGCACATGCTTCTTCGGGTACCACCAGTCACAAACATATCTTGTGCCAACCAGCTGGGTTGAAGGCAGAGAGAAAGAAGATGGTGTTGCAAAACCTCCAGACTCATCATGACTTCTCCGCTTTCTGATTCCAGTTGTGAGTCCAGTTTCCTGAATCCATCCTCTTCTCCCGATGCAAGTTTTTTCTGAGTACAAAAAGAAGGTGGTCGGTTGCCAGGGCTTTCCAGGCACCCAGTGGGCCAGGGGAGCACCGACGGTGGCTCAGTGCTGCCCGACGGGGGCAATCACTGGCAGAAGCACCTGCCGCCTTGGGCGCTGTGGGCCTGCCGTGTGGCATGTGTGCCCTGCTTCTGTTTGGGGCTGCCTGCGCCCGTCACGAGGGCCCCACGCACTGTGAGCCAGGGGTGCTCAGGGCTGCAAGCCCCTCTGCATGCCTGCCTCCTTCCCCCCACTCACGCCAGGAGCTGGCCATGGGGCAGCAGGTCCCTTTTGCTGGGGGGAGGGCAAAGTGGTGTTGGATTTGCTTCTGTTGTCCTCTGCGTGTTGCCTGGTGCAGGAGAGGTCTGGGCACCACTGGGGGGGGGGCTGTGCAGCCCTGCCCCATGCCCCTTGCAGGCCAGTGGCGTGCAGCGACACTGGCACCGGCGTCATTTGTGGCCTTGGGAGGAGAGGTTGATACCTGCCAGCTCTCCCCACACCCTCCCGTTCTGTTACAGGCTGTGTGCATTTCAGAGTAATGAAAAGTATAATTATGCAGCCCATATTCCTTGATGAAGCATCTTGTCTGTACATAGATAGCTGTGCATATAAATATTGTGAATTTCTGCATGGCTTTATTTCCCTTGCAAGCAATAGCACCATTACAGCAAATCTTCTGGATTTCCAAAGCAGCAAGAACATTTTCCCTGGAGCTAGATGCCTTGCAAAAAATATTCCCAAAGAATTCCAAGAGTTACTGTTCTCTGTCGTGCATTTGCAGATGTGTGCACCCTGCGAGGTGAGCTGCATGGACTCTGCCCTTTCGGGAACGCTGTTGAAAATGGGTGCTCAGGCTGCACCTGGAGCCCTGCGGTGCGGAGTGGTGCGGAGCGGAGGGCCGGCGGGCTGGAGGCGAGGGTGCCGTGCGGCCGCCGCTGCTCTGGTGGATGCCGGGCCCCGAGGAGCGGGGCCGCGCGGGTGTGGCCTCACGGCGCCTGCCCGTCCCGGTAGCGGGACAAGCACCGAGCGGGCGGCGGGGCGGCACCGCGACCGGGCGGGCAGCGGCGTGCGCGGCCGGCGGGTGCCCTGGGCCTGGCGGAGCCCTCCCCCCGCCCCCCCCCGCTGCAGCCGGGTTGGGCGGAAAGTCTGGGGAGAGGCTAATTAGTAAAGCAGCATCTCCGATTAATCATTCCTCCTAAACTGACAGGGAAGGCGGTGCGTTTAACCACCTCATTGCTACGAGTTTTCGTGGGCTGCTCTTCGCGAATATGTTTTGATGAAGAAGTTGTACATCTAAAAGGGCTTAAAATTTTAATTTTATACAGAAATATTTTTCCTTGTTCTCGTGTTTGTAGTCAATTCTCCGGAGTGCAGTCACATGAAATGTTCTTTAAATGAACATATTTGCTAACTGGCATGATTTCAGTTTTTAAAACATTGGTTCCAGCAATTAGGCATTTTTTTCAGTTCCCAAATGACTAGAGAAATTCGTCTTGATTATAATTGCTCTTAGCCACGCATATCTAATTTGTGTCTTTTTAAGTGTTAATTAGTAAACAGTTTGAGCTGACATCTTTATGTGTTTGTGTGTTGAAAAATGAGGCTTATTGCTTATTTAGCTTGGGGCTGGTACTGCTAGCTGTGACATCATGACATTGAGGTGAAATTAATGAAGACGCGTTTGCCAATTAAAACGCAGCCTGCAGAAGGACGGCTCCGTGGCGCGTCCCCTTGCGCCGTGCAAGCGGCCGCTAATGCTCGGCTCTGTGCGGCCCGGCCCGGCGCGGCGCGGTGCGGCTCGGCTCGGTTCGGCTCGGCTCGGCGCGGCGCGGCGCGGCCCAGCCGGGCGGGCGCCTTCCCCGGGGCCGGGGCCGTTCCCGCCGCCGCCCAGCCGCGCACCGGCCGGGGAGCGGGGCCGCCGCGGAGCCCGCGCGCCCTCTGCCGGCCCGGGGAGGGCCCCGCTGCAGGGCCCGCGGTGACCTGCGCTGCAGGGCCCGGCTGATGCCCGCGGGAGGAGCAGGCCCTGCCGCAGCTGGGCGCTGAGGGCTGCTGGCGAGCCGAAGCGGGGCGGTAAGAAGGTTTTGGCGCTGGAGCAGGGAAGGCCGAGCCACATCTGCTGGGAGAGCCGGCTGCGGGAGCAGGCCCAGCTTGCCTTTCCAGCAGGGGCACGCAGCCCGCACACAGCTCCGAGGGTGCCTGGCACCACGCACAGGCCCGCAGCAGCCCTGGCATAGCCAGCCCGGCCAGCACCGTGGCCCTAGCCCCGCACACGTGGCCGGGGTCAGGCACCAGCAAAGTCACTGAGTTCCCGAGGCCGCCGTGCTGGCTGCGTGTGCCGAACCCCAGGCTGGCTGCTGAGGAGTGGTGACAAATGAGTCTGGCCCAGGGGAACAGGGGGACATCTTGGTGACATCCCAGGAGCCATAAAGAGGACAATGGGGAACATGAAGGACGGTTCATATCCAGGGCTGTTACGGTGGGTGAGCCGGCGCCGTGTGCTGCTCCTGCTTCAGCCGCAGCACCAGCGATGGGAGAGCCGCCGCCGCCCTGGCCTCTCCAACGGGTGCCATGGCATGGCAAGGGGCCACAGTGGCACCCAGGGTGGCCTGGGGCTGTCAGGATGCGGCCTGTGGCGTGCCACGAGATGGCACTGCTACGGTGCACTCGTGTGCGCTGTGGCGCCCAGGCCTGCACCGCCCCATCCTGCCGGCAGCAGGGTTGTCCCTCAGCAGCAGGGATGTCCCTTGGGCTGTAGCAGTGTCCAGCCAGCTGCAGTGACATCTGTGGGCTGCAGAGACACGAGTATAGGTGTTGTCGGCCACCTTGCCAAACTAAAAATGTTAATGATGGTAGTGTAATGATGGTAGTGTAATGATGGTAGTGTAATGATGGTAGTGTAATTATGGTAGTATGCTTGTGTAAATGAGGCCTGCAAAGGGGAATCTTTCTGACTAGCTGCTTTACGTGCAGGATGACTGTGGCTGTGTTTGTGTTAACGCTGGGCTTTAGAAGAGCGGAGTGAATCCTAGCCAGGACAGTTAGATGTGGTAGTTCCAGCAGGCTCACGCGGTGTGGCCATGCCCAGGGCAGAGGGACAAGGTCACAGCTCAGGGAGCTGCCAGGCACATTACTTATGTCATTCTTCTGCTTGTGTATCGTCCCGGCACAGGCCGGGGAGCATGGCTGTGTGGCTGCACACCCTGGCCCAGGCTGCCATCGGGCAGTGCCCCACGGTTCCCTCTGTCTTGCTTTGTCCCACAGTACGACTACAGCTTCCGGACAGAGCAGAGCGCGGCGGCCCGCCTGCCGCCCAGCCCCACCAGATGCCCACCAGTCCCGCAGTCCTGAGAGGGGCCGCCGGCGCTGGAGCAGGCGTGTGCATGCATACTACTGAGCGGGACACGGGACGCAGTGCTGGGGCCATCCTAGCAGACCTCTCTCGTCCGGCCATCACCGCCCACCCTGTGCTGCACCACCTCCTCCTGCACATGCCACTCCACGCATTGGGACTGCGCAACCCTTCAGCAGCTGCCACCACCCTCTCTCGCTGCTGCAGATACCTCTCCACGTGAGTACATGACTGGGAGCCTGACAGCAGCTCCTCACTTGTCCTCACTTTATAACCCCTGCCGCAGGACAGTCACAAAACCCAGAGCTGTTACAAACTGCTGTGAACAGCAAGCCATGAGCTCATGGATCATGAAGAAATGCTCAGCAGTGAGCCCTAAAAGTAAGGAAGAGTAAAAAATATGGCTGGTTAATCTGCAAGCCTCCAGGCATCACACCTGAACTGACATGGAGCTGATGGGCTCTCGACACCGCCCGACTGGAGGCCCCCTGCAGCGCTCTGTCCAGCGGGCAGCACCGAGCCATGGCGGATGCCCTGTCTGCCTCTGCCGAGGTCCGGGCACACAGCAGCTCCGCCGCAGCCGGAATCAACCCGAGACTGTGATCACTTGTTTTTGCTGTAGGCTGGTGGAGCTGGGGACACTTGCTCAGACCTGCCTTGGGCTCTCTTTCCAGAGACCAGCAAGGTGGAGGGGTGTAGAGAGCACAGGCTGCACTGCAGTTCCTGAGGTGAAGCACCTCTGCTTTGCACAGGGTGTCCATTTGTCCATCAGGAACTAGAGCGACAAACGTCTTGTATTTCTTTCTGGGCTGGATGCTGGCAGCGGCCCAGGCAGACCGCGGCAGTGCCCCGCTGACCCCTGGCCAAGCTGCCTGCGGAGCTGGCGCCCTGCTGACAACTTGGATGCTGTCACTTGCTGGTAACTTTGGACAGTTTTCTAATATTTGCCCCACTAGCTGCTAAAAAAAAAAAGAGATGTGCCTGTTCCTTTGTGCACTCATGGGGAAGCACTGAACTCTGACGTAGTGCAGGATGAGAGTGGGATGCATTAAACCCTGACCTCAGCCTCCTTGTGATCGCTGACCTTAGCTCGCTCCCGAGTCAAATGCATGTCTTGGAGAAGTCTGTTGCTGTAATAAGTTATTTAGAAGTGCCCATCTGACTCCATGCTGCTTTTTCAAGTCTCTGCTGTAGAACAAAGCTACATCATGGCAGCAAAATGGCAATTTTTAAGTAAGTGTTAAAACATACAAATTTTTATATTGTAAAATACTGATTACCTAACCCTATTGAAATGCAATTGCCATAGTAACAAATAATAGTATTGTCGCTCTCAGTCTGGGTCGTATGTATGCCCTGACCTGCTTTGCACTGCTTTTGATTGATCTTGTGTTTTCTAGTTGGACAGAATAGTGACTAACAGTAGGTTTTGTACTGTCAGCTTGTATTTTTTATTTGTATATATGTAAAATATTTCTTGTCCAAAGAGTCATTTCTGGTTTTAAGGCACCATACCGTATTGCTGGGATAATGAGCACAAAATACTATAACATTCAGGACAGACTGAGTCTAAGTCTTCGCTTCAACTTCTTCCAATCAGGTAAATAATTTTCTGAAACTGCCTCTGTAAAGCAAGGCCGTGCAATTGGAGAGCAGAGGCCAATTTGGTTGCAGGTGTGTCGTATTTGGGCAAAAGAATTAAAGCTATGCCATTTGCACCAGCTCTGGAGGTTTGGGTGGCCCCATGGAAATGCTCGTTTACTTGGAGGTTGCAGCACCATTTTTAGTTCTTATTTATCCTGCAGGAAAGAAAAGCCAGACCTCACTGCCAAGCTTCACAAAGGCTAGATTGATGATGCCGACATCGACAAATGAACATACCATGGCAGCCTGGTCATTCGGCTCAGGTTCACTTGAAGTTCAAATCCACTCCATGCTGTAGTACTATGCCCATCTCATCCATCTTTTGTCTTTCTATTTTTCTGCTTGTATTTTTTTCTGTAGTTTTCTGTGGCATCCATTCATTGCTTCTGTGGCTTAGTGGACGCTGCAGGTAGGTAGAAGCCATCTGCAGCAGTGCATTCCTCATATTTTTGGGATGAAGGAGCTGCAGGGAACTGACCTTCCTTGTTACTGATTGGTGGTGGAGGAGTGAGGGCTGCAGGCTGGTGCAGGGCGGTCGGTGCAGAGTCTGCAGAGCTCCAGGGCAGTTCCTGCCACAGGGAGATGGGGGGTGGGGTGGCTGCCAGGAGCCCCTCCTCAAGCCACATCATCCCATGCTGAGGGCAGGGCTGACTGTGCAGCAGCTGGAGGGCTCAGTGAGGAGCGAGTTCAGATAGCTGCTGAGCCCTGTGTTCAGTGGGGTACTCCCTGCATATGCCTCAGAAAAATGGGCATGTAGCTTTGGGTCCCTTCCTGTGAGATTTAGCTTCAAGAAAATCAGTAGATAAAGTTAGTGCTTTAATACTTACAGCAACAGTTAACATTTGGTCAGTCGTCTTAGAGATGGTGAGCTCAGCTTTCTCTTCAGTGACCTACAAGAAACACTGGATAGCTCAAAATGCTGATGGGATGTGCAGCTGGGACAAGCATCTAAGAAATCTTCAAAGATGTATTTGTATAGTTGGTTCTCACTCTTCCCTCTTACGCTGGGCTAGCAAAGCTGCTTCAGGGTGCATCTGCAAAAAAACTTGAGAGATTAGCTTGATCTTCACTGTGTGTTTCTGTGCTGTGGCACTGCAAGGATAGCCTGTACTGAAAGCATGAATAGTACAAATGCAGTTCTTGTGGTACAAATGCAACAGAACTGTCTTGAGCAAAGAGCTACAGCTGCTGAGAGGCAGCTGAGCTCTTGAGACCTGCTAAGCGACAGCTGGAAAACAGCATTTCCAAAGGCTCAGAGCCAGTGCTTGGAAGCACAGTGAGACACACGGTGCAGGTTGGTTGACTATATGTGTCATCTTCTCAGTCCGCCAATGATAGGAAGCTTTTATATTGCACCTCTGAATTCCCAATACCTTGGGCATCAGGTCAGCATTTCCACGGGCAGATTTTATTTGCTGTTCCATAACTTTTGTACTCGCAGCAGCTCATTGCAAGGCTGGTCCTTGCATCCTCCTTGCAGCAAGTCCCCTGTTGGTGTGTGCCGTAGCCAGTACCAGCATCTCTACATCTTACTCCCTCCCTGTCTGAAAGGCAACTGTGGTAGCATTGGCCCAGGTGAAATATTCAGGGAGATGTTGATGCTGACGGTGTCTGGCTGTGGAGGAGCTTTCTGGAGCATAAGGGGAGGGGATGAGTCAATGGAAAGCAACAAAAGTGGATTTGCAGAGCTTTCCCAGATGTGCTTGGCTACCTTGCCTCTATTCCTAGAACAAAACTAGTCTCTAGGTAGCTTAATCTTGTGGCTGATGGAGAAATCAGTTTGCCAAATTATCCTATGTCTGCAACAGAGACAGAAAAGCAGCAGTGAGGGGTTTGCTTGCTGTAAAATACACCTTCTGATGTGAATTAGTAGTGACACGCTGCCTCCTGGATTTCTCACGGCAAAGAGCAGGTCGTGTGCCGAGATGACTCGTGGGCCATCCAGGCCAGGCTGTGCTGTCTAATGTGTTAACAATGGAAAGGCAAGAAATTAGTCCAGAAAGTACCGTAGAGTGTGAACTTTGTGCTAAAATTCAAGTGTGGACAGTTGTAGCAGGTGTCTTCCCTGTGGGAGCATCTCGTAGGTGTAGTTGCATAGGAATAAACTTCGTCAAACTTTTTTCCTTTGACTGTCACTGAGTTTGCCCGTGGTGTTTGTAGGAGAGGATCCCCCGTGAGCCTCCTGTATAGTGCGAGGTTGTTGGTAGTCTGTACCTTTGGGCTTGTTTTGTTTTACACCCATACCTGTCCCCTGCTCCCCGGTTTCCTGAGCTCTTCAGACTGAACCCGCAGAGCCTGGAGAAGGTCCCGGCACGGGCTTGGCATGTGCCGGGTGGATGCCAGTGGCAAGGGTGTGCGTCCACAGGTCTGGGCGCTTCTTCAGTGGGGCCCTAAAAATCTGCTTCTGGGAGGGAAATTGGGATGCGGTGCCTTTGGAGCTGGCTGGTCGCACGTTGGCCTTCACCTCCCTGCTGCCCTCAGGCAACACGGGGTCTGTCCTCCCAGATGTGCCCACCCGGCCGCTGTCCCAAAGCAGCCCCAGCAGCCTGGCCGGGGTGGCAGCAGGCACATCACGCAGGTGCCAGCAGAGCAGCTCACTGGAGAGCCATTCCTGCTCCTGCTGCAGGGCATGCGCGTCTCGCTGTGTTCCAATAATTACCTCAGCCTTTGAGCCTTGACAAACAGAACGGGAATTTCGGCAGCAGGGCAGCTGAGATTAGTTATCCTGAGACATAAAATTCTGACAGCATTGCAGTAGGGGGGGTGCTCCTCTACTCATGAAAAAGCTCAGTAAGGTGCTGCTCAATTCATTCAATACAGGGAAACCAAACAGTTTGGATATTTTGGTTGTTTATTGTGCACTTGTTTCCTAACAGCAACAGTTTTAAATGTCATCCTGCAAATAGAAGAGAGAAACCTTTTACACAGTTGCAAAGTGTTTTTCTAAGATGCAATGCATTTTGTTGGGTTATTGAAAGTGAATTTACTGTGCATTAATCTTACGAATGTTACTACATTTTATATTTATTTTAGATGACCCTCCTGTATTTTACAAAGGGAAGTTTCGTTGTGTGATAACTTAGTCTGTATTCTTAATATAATTTGTTAAATAAAACTTGTTTTAATCAGTTTATTCTCTGTGCTTTGTGTTTTAAATTTGGAGTTTAAGAAGCTTAAAACGCCACAGCTCTGACTTGTGGGAGTCCCTTGGACTTGCAAGTCATTGCATTGACTTCTTCAGATCCCAAACCTGGATATTTTGGAAGTAGTTAAAAACATCAGGAGGAGCGAAGCGTGAGTCAGTGTTTATTCTGAACAGAGCCCCAACATAGAGGTTGTAGCTGTGGCACCTGGAACCACTTCTGTTTCTTTATGTGATTACAGGTTTGCTTGGTACAGGTAATGCCTCTTACAGCAGGGCTGGACTTTGGCAGGCATTGGGCTTTGTACCCTGACGGACATTCGTTGAGGAATGAGAACGGTGCAGGGTCAGCCTTGCACACTGTGAGGGGACGGGTTTGTCACCCAGTGGATGTTTCCAGCGGTGTCCTGCAGAGATGAGCGTGCCTCCCTTCCCACCTCCTGTCCACTTCTGGAAGAAAATACCAAATCATCATGCATGTCAGCCCTTGGACTGGAGAGTCTCAGTAAAGAACAGGGATTGCATGCTTAAATGTGAAAGATTAACGAGATGTTTTCTCCTCTGCGGCAGTGGGGCAGATTGCCTTTTGCTTCTGCTTGGGGCTGATGGGGACTTTTTGAGCAGTTTTGCTGGGATGTGAGGGCCAAGACCAGAGATGGCTTTTTCTCTGTTCTCAAGCTGCCCAGGATGGTGAAGGACACCACAAAAGATGGGAGCTGGTTTCAGGCACAGGAGTAGTAAAGAAATGGGAGCAGAGGCATTACTGGAGCTGGACCAGGGGCTGCACAAACTCTGAGGAGGAGCTGGCTGACGGCAGCGACTGCCTGCAGTGCTGGCTGGTCTCGGCGGACTGAAGCAGCTACAGTCTGTTCATGGATCTGAAAGGTCAGCTTCAGAGGTGACAGCATGATCCCCCTGTCATTTACTTTCGGTTTTGGGGTTTTGTCCTTGGAAATTACATATAAAAGGACTTAGAAAATCTGTCCAAAGTGTCTCTCTCAAGAGGTATGCTGCAAAGTCAAAACAGAAATCAAAATAGCTCAGCGTGTTTTCTGGAGCATATGGGACCACACGTGACATCTACACTGCCACACAGCCTGTGTCCCAGGTATATGTGGCAATAAGTGTGTCACTACAGTAAATGACAGCAACATCAGTGAAACACCTTGTTTATCCTCTATAAGGATTAACAACTTTAGTCATTCATAATTATCAGCTGCAAATTTTGCGTTGTGTGTAATTAGGAGGAGGTCAAGTCAAAGTCATGGAGTCAGCCTCAAAGCCTGGAAACACCACTGCAGGCTTGACTTGTCAGCACAGGCTTTCGTTGAATTTGTTGTTTGTTAACACGCACACATGTCCGCGGCCGGTCCTTCGCCTGGCCCTTCTGTACAGACCTGCCTCCCCATGCCAGGGATGCGGGTGCCGCCACAGCTCGGGGCAGTGATGGATGGCACTTGCCTGGAGCTCGTGGCACTGCAGCCGGAGCAGCAGCAGACTGTGGCAGCATGCAGTGTGAGTGCAGCATGCAGCGAGTGACAGCAGTGTGCAGTGTGACAGCAGCATGCAGCTTGCATGGGGCTGCATACCTCACTGCTTCCCCCTGGCCCCCAGGGCCCTGGCTGCTGCCTGCTACACTGCACAAGGACCCGCAGCAGGCAGGGCTTGCGGGCAGGGCTTTATTGCCCAGAGGCCGCCCCAGCAGCCACCCTCTGGTGCAGCGTTTTGACTCGGAGCTGATGCATCAGGGATGGAGGCTGGACGTGAGCCAGGTGGGAGTGTTTCTGCAAGGTGAGAGTGGCCTGGCCCAGCTCAGGGAACCCCGGGGGGGGGGTGGGGGGGGGGTGGGGGCGGTGTACACACACACCCCCATGCGCATGTGTGCGCACACACTATTTTACAAATATTATAAACTGGGATTCTGCAGAAATAAACAGTTCTATAATCAACTCTGAAATGCAGCTGTGTTTTAAGAGAGGCAGTTAAGGATGGAAGTGCGAGTTGCCGGGGATGTGCGGTGCTTTTATGACTGAGCCTGCCCTGCGTGGCCATGCTTTGCTTGTGCCCAGCCGAGCACTGAGCACTCTAAGGGCACCGCAGGGATGCTGCCAGGATGGATCTTAGGTTGAGTGGTGGGAGACGGTGCCTGGTGCCTGTGCAGTGGTGGAAGATGAAGTCCCTTTGGCCATCTCCAAGCAGCAGGGAGAATCTCGTTACTGGGCAGGACAGGATGAAACCTGGCAAAACAAATACCTGGTGCAGGGACTGTGCCGGTGGCAGTGAGGGCAGCACTCGGCTTGGGGCAGAGCCCTTCCCGTTGGGCTTGGGCAGGCGGCCGCAGGGGTCCCAGCTGCAGTGGCTGCCAGGCCAGCGGCGCTGCGAACAGGCAGGTACCTGCATGGCCAGCAGCAGCAAGCCCCTGTGGGGAAAACAGACTTCTCGACTAGGGAGAGGCTAATACTACATCACTAGAACCGAAAATTGTTATTGTTTATGCTAAGTTATTCTTCTGAACTTGACCAAGCTGGTGGTGCGCAATGCAACCTCTGGCATCTTCTCTCACCCCAGCCAATATTTCTGTCTCGCTTATTTTGAGTGGTCTTTGACTTAAAGATTAATACCCAAGTTCCCGACATTCTCTTCAGGCACATGTTTTTATAACCTTCCTTTGAAAGCAAGTACCACTTGTTCCACCAAACACTAAGAAACTGCGTCTTGGAGCTGCTGTGAGAGCCATCACCAGCACCTGATTGAATATCCCGACTGGGGAGGAGGCGGCGCAGGGGGGACGTAAACCAGAGTGAGCTCGTCCTGCACACCAGCTCGTGTCTCCTCGCACGGGCGTGCGGTGGGCAGGCACATAAGCTGCCTTGGAGCCACCGCTGAGCAGGTGATGCCTGCAAACAGCAAAGCTCCTTCTGCCTAATTAGCCACGGGACGTGGGCTCTGTTCTGTGGCACAGGAAGCCGGCTGGGGCTGCACATCCCTGCCTGGAAATACAGCTGGGCTTCCAGGCAGGCATGTCTGCCGGGGAGGACACTCATCCCCCAACCCTTGCTTTTATTCGTGGTTGGGCCCAGGACCACTCTCATACAGCACAAGCTGCCTTTCCTCCTGCTGCTGGTGAATGGCACTCCCCTCCCCATGAGGCCTCTGGAATTGCTCTGCTGTTGAAATACTCCAGACTTTACTGAAATCCCAGTATTTTTTACTCAGCCTCTGATCTTTGCACTTCCTAATTCAGCTGCTCAGAATTTTGGGGTAATTACTGAATGTTTAAAAAAACCCCAAACATCACAACCTTCTTCACCAGTTCTGTCTGCAGTGTTTCTTCTGAAACAGCTGTAACCTAAAGAGTTGCTGTTACTAGTGGTGATGAGCTGGAGGGGGGTCTCCTTTGTTAGGAGCCACAGCGGTGCTCAGAGCCTGCAGAAGCGCAGGCATCCTTCTCCTTCCCTGCCTGCCTCAGGGAGGCATCCCTTTCTGTGCCTCTAGACATGATGTGACGCTTTAGCTGGCGGTGTTTTGCTCACAGGCCAAAGCTAGAGCATGGACATGGTTTTCAAAAGCACAAATTAGCCAAGATGATAAAAACAGACGGAGTAAAAACCCGGGGCCTCACCTGCTGCATCCCTTGGTGCCATCAGAGACCAAGGCAGTGCCTGAACAATATTTTCATTTTCTTTTGTTCCGAAAACATAAATCCCCATACATTGAACCATCTTTTCCCCCTCAACTAGAACAATATTCTCTGATATTTCAGTTCTTTCTGCTCTTGCCTCTTGTTGGACAAACTAAATTTAAATTTTTCTGCAAAGGGTTTTTTGGTGCCAAGCAGAGAGCTCAGCTCGTGCAGAGGGGCCATCGCCACGAGCCCTGTGCTGGGTTTCAGCCAGGGCACATGCCGCGGTGCAGAGGCCTGGGCTGTTGACAGCACCGACCTGCCAGGCCACTGGCTTGTCCAGGCATTGGCATTCACGCAGTGCAGCCCCTCGGCATTGCACCCCAGGTCCCAGGTATCTGCAGGGCTGCGATGAGGGACCCACCTGCCCAGGAGCATCCCTGGGTGGATGCGCAGGCAGGGTGACACCAGAGCTGGTTTCTGTTGTCCATCATTCACAGAATTTGTTTTCTAAGGAAAATTTCTAATTTCTTCTGCTCTGCATAGTGCTCCTGGCACCGGGAGCTGCCATTTGTCTCCAGCGAGGTGTTTCCTGGCTGCCCCAGCCCCAAGGAGATCTCCTTTTGTCAGAGGGAAGCAGCAGGCACAAGGGCTGGAAGGAGCCAGCCGCGGTCCCTGCGGCGTTGGACGGTTGTGTTAGGCTTTGTGTGCCTGTGGCTTTGGTGGTGGTGTTTGTTTTCTTTTCTCCTCTCCCTCCTACAGCTTTAAAAATTAACTTGCCTGGGGAGTTTCGCAAAATCTTTTCCTTTCTCTGAAATGATGGATAAGCCATGTAACTGATTGTCATGGCCCTAGAGAGGATAAACATCTTCTGCAGTTTAAAATAAAACCTCACTTCTTGGTTAATAAGTGTTGAAAGAAGCATAAATAGAAATTACACAGGATTTCCATGACTAACAAGATGACCACATCAGTGAATGTTATTTGGGGTTAAAAATGACTCAGCTTTTGCTTCCCTAGGGTAAGATGTTTTATCCCAGCGCAGGAAAGGCTGCCAACAGTACTTTGAAGGTCTGGCAAACTCAGTGTAGCCTGGATTGTGAAGTGGGAAGTGTTTGAATGCATAGTTAAAAAAAAAAAAGTCCTAAACTCAGCTCCATGTGTGCAGATTTCTCGAAGATAAAGGAGCCCACAGCTTTATCCAGCTTGTGCTGACGCTTTTCTTTTCAAAAGCCTTTTCAGATGTTTTCACTTTTCTGCTTGCTTTGTTGAAAGATGTAAAAATTTAAGACAACCACAAAGTAAACATTTCAAAACTTTCTATTCTGAAAATTAGTGACATTTTCAAAATCCCTTGAATTCCATTTCTGCACTATCAGAAATGAAGATGTTTGGGGGTTTTTTGATTGACAAATTTTCCAGGCAGGTTTTTGTTTATTGATAAACTTTCTTCTATTTTTCAAAGAAAATAGATTTATTATTCAGTAGAAACACTAGATAAGTAGATGTCTTGTCAAAATAAAGCAGGTTTTCTTTATTAGAGTGAAATAGTAATGAACTCATCTGCTTCCAATATTTATAAAGAGTAGGGAAGGCCATTAATTCTACTGCTTGTGAATAAAACCATCTGTGATTTCTTTCCATTTGATGTGTTTTGGTTTTAATATACATTTTTCACAAATAAGTGCAGGGTTTTTTTTGTGAAAATGTCACATTCAGAATCTCATAAAGAAGGAACGCAAAGAGGGGGAAACGAAATGTTTTGTTAGCTAAGTAATTTCTCACCTTGCACAGAGAATAAAATTCATGCCAACTTTAACACATTAGGCGACAGAATTACATGTTCAGCTCTAATGCAATCCATGACATGTAACAAGGCAAATAGAGTATGTTTGGAAGTTTGTTTTCCTTTGGGAATCACACAGTACATTTAACCTAATCTGTCCTGACACTTGAATTATAACATTATGAGCTTCTTCAGGGAAGCAAAACGGTAGATACCTCTTTTTAAAGCAAAGCAAAAGTTAATAAAATGGGTGACGTGTCAAGGAGAAAAAGCCTGAGCAAACCATAGTGCAATTCTCCGGAGGAGACGGGTTCTAGGCTGGTTTTTTTCCACCAGTAATGCTGGAAGTCTCTTGAACATACTTCTACCGAGGATGAAATTTGACCTCTAGAATTTTGCTCGATTAAACCAAAAACTGTGCGAATATCCCAAGTGGGACCACTTTGTAGTTTGACTTGTGAGTGTTGGATCTTAAATTAAACTGACTATTCATCCAGCTGCTCTGCCAGATATTATTTTATAGTCTTCCCACCAGCTTGTACAGTGGAGACCGTACCGTATCACAGCTTTCCAGAACTATACCTGTACACATAAAGGAGGACTCTGCCGCTCGCTTGCCAATGGGGGCTGCTGGTAAAAAAAGTCCAAACCAAACTCCAGGTAATCCTCTTCGAGGGGCTTTGATGGGAATCAGCCTTTAAATGCTATATGCTCAGCTGAGCATACCTCAGACAGGTTACCTATAGTTATATATTTTAAGGCCCCACTTTAACATCCATCGTTCAACAGGACCAAAGCAGATCCTCGGGGATTCTTCCAAAATGAACACGAGTGAGTGAAGAAACCTGAAATCAAATAACACGTCCTCACCCAAAGTCCAGAACTCCTGGTGCTTCAGAGCAGGGCAGGCACTTTCCCAGGGATAACCAGTGCCAGGCAGTTTCCCACACAGGCAGAGCAGGGACCTGCCAGCCGTGCTGTCCAGGGCTGCTGCTGCTGCTGCTACTGCTGCCGCTGCCACTGCCACCACTGCTGCCCGGGGCTCCGAGCCCCCCTGCGTGGCTGCCCGGCGGTGGCGGCGGGAGGCACCAGTGCCCGTTGCACCCACTTGAGGCTTCAAGAGCATGAGCCCCCGTGGGAAGGAGAAGCAATTGGTTTTGGCAAGTGCAGTGTGAAGCCCTGGGGATTATGTTGATGATTTACATAGTGATCGTAAACTGACCTGTGAACAAAATTTTGCTGTGAAACCCCGTGTGTTACCTCTGTCCTTAAGTAACTGCAGCCATGTGTTGCAAAAAGACATGTTGTCCTTCTTTGTTTTGGTTTGGTTTTTTTTTGGGGGGGGGTGTTGGATTTTTTTAAGCTACAGCTAAAATCTTGCTTTGCATAATCAGAAAAAGGCCTTTCTAGGAAGGCTTAGCCCCAGTCAGGGCTGCTGGCAGTGCCTGGAGATCAGCTCCTGTGCTGCCTTTGCAGCTCCTCAGAGAAACCCCCACGGGTGAGACCCCACACCTTGGGGCCCATGCCGAGACATTTTCTGTGGTACCCATTTTTCCTGATTTTTTACTTTAGAAGGTATTTAAAAAAAGAAAATGTGTTAAATCAGAAGCAGAAATTCACTGGAAAAACAGCAAACTGGCTGTTTCTCCATCCATTTGGAAAACTGAGGACGAAGTGAAGAGACAGAGAGGTCTTTGCCCCAGATCCCAGTGCCCTCGGAGCTCCCCGTCGGCGGCAGCCCTGCCTGGCTCGGGGGTCGTGCTCCCTGCCAGGGTCTCACTGCAGCAAAGACTGGAAGCAGGCAGGAGGAACCTGTGCTCTTCTCTTAGGAGAGTTTTTACACCTGTGCCAAACAGGTGAGCCTGCCCACTGGTTTGCTTATAGTTTATAGTTTTATAATTTAAACTATCTGGTGTGGAAAAATAAAGATACTATTTGTCCAGAACAGGTTTTTTTGACCAAATTGGACTGCACTGTCAGCTGGGCAAAGAAACAAAATCTCATTTTCAACTTTTAAAAGTTTTACCAGATGTTTCCCAAGAGCAGGGTCGTGTCTTAGATTAGGCCAGGCTTGGGTGGATTTGTGGCAGGCTTAGCATTGCTGGCCCAGGGGCAACCTGACCACGGGACGGTGCTGGACGTGCTGCAGGCAGCAGAGCCATCGGGGCACCAGCAGAAGAGACCGGGGAGGGACGTGCTTCCTTGGTGATGAACCCACGACCTCCTGTGGGTCTGACAGAGAGCACCAGAAGTGCCAGGTTTAAATGGTAGCAAGAAAAATTCATACTGGAAATTAAGAAAGCTTCCTAAAGGAGGAAGAGGTGAGGCCTGGTAGGGCCGTGTAGCTCTGTCATTAAGTCTTTGCTAAACGCTTGTTGGAGCAGTGGAGGTAAAGCTGAGCCCCCACAGGGAGGGGAGTGCAGCAGTGCCCAACACCACAGCCCTCCCTTCCTTGGCACTGCCCTCCCTCTGGGAGCGCACCAGTGGGCTGTTCCCACAGTCACCGGAAAAGTTTGGGATGTGGTTTATTTGGGTTTGCTGGATGCTGGGGAGGGTGCCTACAAAGTCACTGAATTGTCAAGAAAACAGGGAGCCCGAGAAACTGATGTGCCATAAGGTTATTTCAGGTCATTTCCCTGCCAGGGAAATGCTCCCAGCAGGAGTGTCTGAGCAGGGTCATTCTTCAAAAACTAGGCAAGAAGCCTGTTACTGCTATTCCCTGTAACATGTCCTGCAGGAGCACCTGAGGGCTTGGTCGGGGTGCATTAGGCAAAAAGCAGAGGGGATGAGGCAAGCAAGGGGAAGGAGAGGGGGCAGTAACTGCAGCGGGGCCAACCCTTCTCCCGAGCTGCTGGCCCAGGCCCCCTACGGGGGGAGGGAAGGGGTGGTGGTCCAGGCACTGGATGTAGGTGAATGCTAATGCACCGCATAGGGACCTAGTGACAGCACACCAAGACTTGCTGATAAATTGCACTCATTTCTGGAACAACACCTCTCTCACCTGTATAAAAAGCCCCGTGTACAAAATTCCCCTGCACCCTCAGGTCGCAAACAGCCCGAGTTGCCCACAGCCACATGGCACAGAACCCACAGCATGGTAACCCATGGCACAGTAGCCCCTGGGACAGTAGCCCAGGGCACGGTAACGCCTGGGACAGTAACCCACCCAGGGCATGGTAACCCCCACCTCCCTCCAGCAGAGGCTCCGGGCAGGATGCAGGCAGGACGGGAGCCAGAGGCAGCCCGGGGCTGGCAGCTGGCACCGCACGGTGTGGTGGCACGGCTGCCCGATGGCATCCCCCACAGTGGGATGCCACTGCGAAGCACCCTGCCTGCAGCTGGGCTGAGCCGCATGAAGTTGTGGTGAACAAGGGAAGCAGTGAATGAACTTTTTTATTTTATAGTGACTAACAAGTTTGCCACGGAGTGGGGAAAAGCTGTTGTGTCCATGGATTGGGCCATGCTGCCAGCAAAACCCAAGGAGTATAAACTTTAGGGATACATGGGAATCAGTTTGTTTCACAGGTGCTGGAGGTAATGGACGTGGTTTCCTGTGGCTGACTTTTATCTGAATGACAGAAAAATTCTCCACTCTTCCCACCTACACCTAAAACTTTTCCCACAGTCTCCCAGCGGTGACCTATCGCAGTCAGCAGAAGCCAGTTGATGGACTTAAAGCCCTTAATGCAAACTTTTTGCCTGCTCTAACTCTAAATTCCTTTTTCTGCCCAAATGCCTACTTATATGAAACTTTTAGGAACTTAATTATCCTTGAGACTTCAACCTCTCTGTGAAATCTGGTTTAAATCAGTAAAGAAAAGAGTTCAAAGTTATTGGGCAGGACAGGCAGACAGACAAGCATACAGGGATCACAGGAACCTTGTTTTCATAGGAAACTAGATTAAAAAAATCCCACAGCAGTTACCAGCCCCTTCGGTGGCACCCCACCCCCTCAGTCTCGAGCAGGGCGATGCTCGGGGCGGGGGGCCCGCGGAGCAAGCACGGCAGTCCGGGTTTATGCTCTTCGTAAAAAGAGAGGGAGAGGGGAGCAAAACCTGCCTCCTCTGGCCAGGGTTTGCTTGGGCGGTGACTGTGTGGCAGCAGCGATTCTGCAGCCTGTCTGCTTTTCCCAGCTGGATGCAGATTCATGACATCCCTGCTTTCTTTGGCATGCAAACCTGTACCTAATTTCTTCTGAAAAGGGCCCTGAGGAAGTCAGCAGATGTTATTATTAAAGCATTGAGTATCAGCAGCTCCTGAGATATTGTCAGTCCGTTAATGAGCTGATCAAACTGGGGAAAGCAAGGGGCTTCCCAACTTCTTATTAAGGAAAATAAGACCTCCAAGGTTAAAAGACTTCTTTTAAACTGCACCAGGTTTATAGGTTGCAAAATTTTCTTTAATCAGTTTATTCTTAGAAGGCCCTAACTGTCCAGGCACAGGAGTGGG
The DNA here is from genome assembly GCF_023638135.1 of Falco biarmicus. Taxonomy (NCBI): domain Eukaryota; kingdom Metazoa; phylum Chordata; class Aves; order Falconiformes; family Falconidae; genus Falco; species Falco biarmicus. The sequence goes on along the minus strand of NC_079296.1, from coordinate 2,356,227 downwards.
CATTATCTTAAATGGTCCCCATACGGAAACATAGCAGCTCTATCTCAGTAGTCTTCTTAACAAGCCAGGTCTGTGCAGTTTCTGTAATTCTTTTGTGAATACTTTGTGCATCACCGCCAGCAGCTCTGTCCCAAGAATTCTGCTGATTTGTGAATTACTGTGTTTTGCTGTTCGAAAGTTAAACCAATTTGCCTGCCAATATATTTGTGCCCTCAGTTTGGCAAACCTTAAATCTTAGTTGTCCCACAAGGCTGCAGGAGATACAAGATGCACAAGTGAGCCAGAAATGATGCTGAATCAAAACTCTCCCTGCGCCTCTCCTGTGTATTGACTCAGTCTGGGCCTATTTCTGTATCTAGGGATGCACTAGATGCTATTCTCCTGAAAGCAATGGCTACTGGGGAACTCACTTTGTTGGGGTGTTTACTTAATCCCATAGTCTCTGGAAGTTTTCTTGGGGTTTTTCAGCTTCAGGGATGTTTAGAATTTGGACAACAGTGCTAATGAGATCACGGCAAATTGGTAACAGCTAAAAGCTTAGGAAAAGCATTGACTGTTTTCTGCAGTTCAGCAGAGGAGCCTTACATGCCTTATCAGTGCCTTATCACTAATACCACAGGAGGCAAGTCCAAGATCTGGCTAGGATAAGCTGAGAAAAACCCTTGTCTTGGGGAGCTTCATTATATCCAAAATGCAACGAGGTAAACAGCTACGGAGGAACAATCAGAAAAAGGTAATACAGAGAAGGCTCCTTTTAATCCTCTCCATCTGCTCCTTGGTGCAAGTATGAAAGAAAACAAAAAGGCCGATCCCCACCGCAGTGCCCTTGTTCAGCAGTGCCTCTCTGCCCTCACCATGGGGGAACTCGCCGAGCCGCATGGAGGGTGAGCAGCCTGCCCCATGCCCGCAGGAGTGCCTCAGCGACCCAGATGCTCATCAACACTTCCTTCTTGCTATAGGTCACTGAGCTTCACATCCACGCCTTGATTTATTTTAGCATGGACATATTTATACCATCTGATAAGCAGTGACTGCTATAAATATGTCTGTGCACTCCCTTTTGCTATGCACCGGTGAGGAAGGGGCATGTTGTGATAAATTGACCCTGAAACACAGTGTATGTACATGATTTTAAAGAGGGAAAAGATCAGGTCAGTTTAGTGTCTCTCTGTTGCGGTTCAATTAGTTATTTTTAAAGGCATCTGCTGAACTGTGCCTTCCAGGGAATATTTCTGACGTTACCTATATTTTTAATCCTAACGTGTGTCACTTGGTGAAACTTTATGGACCCTAATAAACAAACAGGCCCTGAACTATGTCTTGGCATCAAAGCAGCACTATTCTTTTCCAGCTTTCCCAGCCCTCTGCACCTTCCCCAGTGCCACTGGCAAAGGCAAGTCTCTTTGCTGGCAGCCCGTGCTCTCCGTGCCACGTGCAGGCTGAGGCACCCACGTGCAGCGATGGCAGGCAGCATCGTGGCAGCAGCACTGCTCCTGCCTGTTGGACTCAGGCTGCCCCATGACCGGGACTCGGCCCGAGAGGCACAGGTGAACAACCCCAGAGCCCCCGTGCTGGCAGCAGCCCGTGCTGTGGCTTCAGCCAGTTCCCTCTCAGCTGGATGCAGCAGGGACAGGAGGACCAGCCCTGACAGAGCCCTTGGGCAAGGCACCCCAACTCAGCCAGATGACCCACTCCTTTTCCCTGGAATGTGAGGTGCCGGATCAGCATTTGCCCCAGGGACCTGCAAGAGAGAGAGCAGCGTCCTGTGGGCAGCAAAGACCAGAGTCCACCAGCATTTTCCCCATCCCTGCTCTGAGACCTTCAAGTAACCCACAGCCAGCCTTTCTAACTAAGAACATTGCACACGTTTGTGGTCAGCAATTGCCTTTTCTCTACCCTGGGTCATTTCTGATGGCTTCGAATGATAATGTGTAACAGAGAAATAATAAACCCCCAAAAAGTCACTAGGAAAACAACCCTAACAATCTAGAGCTGGGTTTGTTTATGGAGGAGGACGAGGGACACTGACATGCAACACACCCAGCATGTCAGGTGCAACAACACCTGTAATAAGAAAGTTACCCAGGTGCAAGCCTGCAAAGCCAGGCTCTCTAACTGACAATAAAAGGAGGGACCTGACACAGAGCTCCCCTCTGCCAGGAGGGCTGGGAAGGCCTTTCTCATCCTCTCTTCCAGGCCTGCAGCCATTTGTGGAATTGCTGTGTTGGAGCTGCTGCTGGCTACATCTTCTTCCAAACTGTGAGTATCAGCTATATTTTCTCATTTTGTGGTGGAAGTTTATAATTAGGCTGGAATTCTTCAAGAAGAGGCAAAGGCTGTGCTGGTTTGGATTAGATTGTTTTGTTAAATCTCAAGAAAAACTGTTCTTCGTTAAAGAATGTGTCTTGGTTTCTGGAGAAATGGCTGAAGGCCTTCCCCTTTCTGGTATCTATGTGCATTTCTAAACCTAAATTTCTTTTTTTTTTTAAATTTAAAAATCTAAAGCTTGTCTCTGCTTTTGGTTTCACAAAAGGAACTGAACTGGAGAGATGGCATGTGCCACAGGCTGTGGGAGCAGAAGCCAGGTCAGCCCTGACCGTATGAATGCTTACAGCATGCATGGCCAGGAACCGCGTAGTCCGGGAGGGTTTGTCAGGGAAGGGTTAAGTATCAAAGGAAGGCTCATTTCCCAAGGAATTTTGGATGACTGGCTGTCTCTGCGCAGGGCAGAGAAAGAAACTTTGGTAGGTGAGTTAGGTAAAATGAGCTTTACTGCTTGATGTGTTTGAGAAGTTGGCTGCCTTTTCCATGCTACACAATTGTTTGTTCAATTCACGCTTGATTGCATTTGGGTAGCGATGCTTCTGGGTGTCCATGGCCAAATCATTTAACTCTTCAGATGTGTATTTTCATTTCATTTTTTTTAAAAATGTCTTTCAACTTCAGTAGCGTTCCCCCCATTTCATCTGGGTGAAAGAGCTGCCCCTGGCTCTCTAACAAGAAGCCGTATGAGCTGTGTGCGTGTGCATTTGTGTATAGCACGGGTGGGCCGTTTCTATGTTGTGCTGCACAAAACAATCTGGGGAAGGTGGTTCTTCACACAGCGTGCCATTATATCATGAAATGCATTACCATGGGTTGTGATGAGAGCTGGGAGGGAAGAAGTTGACAGAGGGCTGCTAGATACAGAAACCACCCCCGGCTCGGGAAACTCTGTGGCCATGGAGTGTCAGAGGGTCACCCATGAGATGCAAGGCTCTGCTCTGGGCATTTTCTGCTGGCCAGTGTCACAGAACCTTGGCCAGACAACTCTTGCTTTGACCCCTTGTGGTTGCTTTCATGGCTTCCATTAGCAGGTCACAGATTTTTGGTGGAAAGTTTTCCTGCAAGCTTTGTACCATTGAAGATGCAAAGCAGGAAAGAGAAGTAGGAATGTTGTTGCGGTGAATATAGAAATGTCCTCCCTGAGTTTGGCTGGAAGACGAACCTGGAAATGCGGTGAGGCAGTCTTTCCACCTCAGTGTTGCCCATGCCATGGATATGCGGTTGGAGCTGTCACGTGGCTGTGGTGGCTCCAGAGGTAAGGGCATCCTCAGGGCTGGAAGGGAGAGCAGGCGATGCCACCAGAGCTGGGCGCAACAGTGCAGGTGCTGCCACGCCGGCCCTGCTTTGCGTGCCCCTTAGGATGGTGCAGTGGTGAAGGCTCTGGACATGAATTCATTACAAGTTTGGGTTCTTTGCCCAAAATAAACTGAAAGGATTCAGGTGACAATTCTGCACTCTTCTGGTAAAACACCCCACCCCACATGTTGTTGATGGCTGTGCGTATGTTGGTTAGGTCACCAAAACCTTAGAAAACATGAAAGTACTTCGTATAACTAAAAAGGATACTAGATACAGGTGTAGTTCTGTATTCACAGAACTATTTTTGACAAGAGAATTTTATGATTTTTTTAAAAAACATATATATATGGATTAAGATACAGATTATTATTTTTTTATCATAACACCAAAAGGAAACTAGTGTAACTTTTGGCAAATTAGAAACAGGCTTGAGTATTAGACTTTACATTGATGGTACTCAAGTATTAATCCATTAAAGTAATCAAAAGAGCTTAAATAAGAATCTGAAGGCTGCAATATATATGTCAATGAACAAGCTGTAAAACTTCCTGAAAAGGTGATTTCAAAGCCATATTGCCCAAGCTTGGCAAATTGCATATTTAATTATTTTGTCAGTCCCTCTTTCTACTCTAATCTTTTGGTGAAATACCTTTAGACATATGAAATCAGTTAAGATAATTAGGGTATGATGGAATTAGGTGTTACTTGATTTTTAAGAAAGATACCATCCTCTGCCTTGGTATAAAATGTGTGCAGACCCCAAAAGCTAGACTGTATTGTAATGTTTTCTTTTCTATAAAGATCAAAGGTCTCCAGCCCCTTTCAAGATGTTTGCAGAATTTGTTTCCTAATTATCCCACATTTACTTATTTGTGTGCTGGGACATCAGAGTTAACTCTTTGATTGTAAAGATGAGATGGGACCTTCATCCAGATGACCGCAGGCCAGCAACAGCCTTGCATCTCTAAATTGTTTTTTAGATTACCTGGCTTCTCTAATTCCAATGCTCTGGTGCAGTTTAAGGCATGGCAGATGAGGTGCTGTGTTTGCTTTATTTTAATACCCCAGTCCTCTACAGCAAAGATTTGTTTTTCCTCAGTAAGAGTTTACACCTTCATTAATATCCTTTACAAGTTTACATACTCGTCATAAGCAATAGTACACTATTTAGTCTTTGATTTGTCTGGGAGTTGGAACTGTTTTCACCAAACCTTTATGATCTTTCCATGATGTGGTGCCTGAGTTTCTTCAGGAGAAATTTCTATAAAAGTTTTGAAATTAGAATTTTTTGGCTCACTTCATTGACTTTATTTTCTGCCCATCTAGAGAGATATAAAAGACTGACAGGACACACCAGAAATGTGAAAACAGGCTGTAAGGTTTGCAGTTTCAGTTGTGAAGTTACAAAAATAAAGTTGATTAGAATAGCATGAAATCTATAAAATAAAAAGTAAAACGTTTATAGGGGAAGTCTAATATGAAACTTTTTTAAACAATGTGTTTTATTTACTTTTTATACATTTCCTTTCTTATATTCTTTTGAACTTTTTTGAATCTTCTCACATGTTTCCTAATTACATTTGCCTCTACAATTCCTGTCTATTTTTTCCTTGGTGTGGAGGGGGCTGACTGCTTTTCTTCATTTGTGTTTGCTTTTTGTTTGAGGTTTGTTTTTGAGTTTTTTTCCTTGAAAAAAATCAAGATGCCACGCCAAGTTTTTCGGAGGGAATCGATGGGCCGGCAGCTGCGGGAGGGGCAGGGAGCGTGCCCCCTGCTCAGCGCCCGGCGGGCGAGCCCCGGCAGCGCCCGTGGATCCCCCGCGGCCGGTGCCCGCTGCTGCTGCCTGACGCCGTTAAAGAGCGGCTCGGCCAGAGACGCGGGACACAACGGGGCCGCCCCCGCTCTTCCGGCGAAGTGTACGGGGGGGGGGCGGGGGGGGGGCAGGAACGAAGGGTCTTTCCCTTCAAAAATCCCGGAAAATTGCTCGCGGTAGCAGCGCCCAGTTTCCACCCACAGCCGTGCCTTGGCCGGGCTTTGCCGGGGGGTCTGGCGGCTCCCCTCGCCCGGTGCGCCCGGACGCGCGGGTGCCCGCAGCCCCGGCCCGGCCGGGGGGGGCAGCGCTGCCGTGGCCGGTCCGGGGGGGCGCTCAGCGACCGGCGCAGGCACAACCTGTTCCCTTTCCGCCGCGGAGCCCCGCTGCTCCGTGCGCGGCCGCTCGCAGCACGCCGGCCGCCGCGGCTCCAGCCGAGCGGGGCTCCCTCGGAGCCTGCGAGGAGGAGGAGGGCAGCGAGTTCCTGCCCGAGGGCCGGGGGTCCCTGCCCCTGGCGCTGCCTTTCGTTGGGCCCGGACCAAGCGCCCACTGACCGTGACCGCAGTCCTGAGAGTCGTTCCTGCCTCTCGCCATCCAGGCCGGGGATAGCGGGGTCCCCCCGACCCGCCACGCGGCATCCCCCACCCGCGGGACGGGCTGGGACTGACGCACAGGGATGTACATCCCAGCGGCCCCCCAGCCCCATCGCCAACAGCTTCCCGGCCGAAAGCCCCCAGAAGCTGCCCTTGTTGGCTCCCCCCACCTGGCCTGGCTCAGCCCGAGAGCTGGGGACCACTGGCCCGGGGGGGTGGGAGCGGTGCCCTGCACGTGCTGGGGCGCAGAGGGCACAGCGCTCGTGCCCGGCACAGCTTTGTGCTCCCTCCCATGCTCTGTCCTCAGCATCACCGGCTGCAGGAGACCCCTAAAGTCTCTCAGTATCCCCACAGGGTCCCCCCCCAGCATCTGCTCTCCCACAACACCCCTGCACGCCCGGACCTCCTCCCGCCTCCGCAGCCGGGTGCAATATTTTCTAATGAGCCCTCATAGATGCCGTGCATATAATTCATCAGCCTTCTTGGGCATGTGGTGTTGCGCAGGGGTCAGAGCCGAGGGCCTGGCTCTAGCAGAGCCTTCTGTGTGTGCACAGCCCCTTCGAGCTTAATGGGGCTGCGTATGAGTGACTTATGTGTTTAAATGCTTTCCTGATTTTTGCAGTGCTATTTATTTCTTTGCCATCTTAGCTCAGGTGTGAGGTTACTTATTGGTTTTTTTCTCTGCTTTTTAAAGTCAGGAAGATTTTCTTTCAAAATTTACCATCTCTCTATTTGCTCTTAAATTTTTGTTTACCCACACCACACACACAACCATTTATGATTTATTCTGATAGGACTTTAAATTCATCCCTTCCAGTCCCTTTAATAGTTTTCTTACAATTTAGTAGTGAGCAAATTTATCTTAAACACACACACACACCAAGAAGTCAGGATGCATTTTAGTACATTTGTTTGTTGTTATTCTTGACTTCAATAACATCATAGCTGAGTTTTTACAGTATGTATCCAGTTCAGAAAGGTGTCAGTGAAAAGTAAGTATTTGTTTTAATTAAACACACCCCTAAAATACTGCTCGGATTCTTAGACTTTTGCTGAGCTTAAATGCTTCAGTCATTAATAAGTATTTCAGGTGATGCTTTGGACTGTGAAGTGTATGTCCTGTCTGGGCTAGTCAAAACATTTCAGTTCCTTAATCTTGCATATGGTCACAATTTTCAAAAATATCCAATTTGAAACAAAAAAGCATCTTTGGTGCTTTAGGGATAGTCCTGTTAAAGGTCAAAAGGCTTTCCTACAGACCTGGATAAAAATTTTAACTAAACTTGCGTTTGTAAGTGTCACAGTGACTTTTTCAAAAAGTTTGCCCTGTGTTTTTCACCAAGGGGTGCATAGAGTGACTTTATCACTGCCCTTAGCAAGCTGCTTCTGGCACCCTGTAGTGAGTGAAGCCTAGACAGGTTTAGACAAAGGCATTTGATCCAATCTCATCTCAAAGATTTCTAATCTGAGCTACTTGAGATCACCAGAACCATTTATTTGGTTTCTAGCTCCAATTTTGCCTGATATCCCTTCACTGGGAAACTGTATTTGGAAAAGAAAAAAATCCACAAAAAACCCAAAACAAAACGGGGAGAAGAAGGAAATACACAGAGATTTTACTGAAGAATTTGTGTAAGTTCTGGTCTTCATAACTAAACTCAGAAATTCCTCAGATACAAACTCTAGTATCGCCTCAAATGCTGACACAAAACATTAACTCCCTGGTTTTCTGCAAACACTGTCTCTTAGACATACCTCTCGCACTCCCCTAGGACGGGGGGGAGTTATTCTTTGCTCACAGGTATTGCAAATGTTCTCCCTGTTCTGTCAGAACTCGAAAAACAATTGCTTGAATAACAAAGCTTCAAAAAAATGTACACAATGCTGCTGCTAGAAGGGGATTCTCTTGGAATGCAAAATTTTCATTACTGTTAATTAGTGTGATGAGCAAAACAGCCCTCTTCAATAGGTGTCCATGGAAAACTATAAATATATCTTTGTTCAAATGGCTTTTTAAAAATATTCTTACAAAATTAAACATTTAAGGCAAAGCTAGCCTCACTGAAATATCTAAGGTATGTTACTACTGATAAGTATTAAATTAAACTTTCTTTATACTTAATTCTAAACAGATTAATAAAATATATTAATTCTATGCAGATTTTTACACAGATAACTTCCTACAAAAGAAAAGGAAAATCTGACATGCATTATTATCCCTATCCTTTAGAGTGTGTTTGATTGTAATTTATGCTGCAATTTTAGCCAAAGCAGCAATAAATATATTTGAATATATATTAAATTCACCTAGCATTTATTTGTTAAGTTGGATAAACACAACTGTAAAAATCCAAGCGTTTACCTTGCTGTGATTAGAGGCAGCAGACGCCCTAGAAGGTGAGGCTCGGTGATGTCTATGTGCAGTGGAGAAGAAGCCCGTGGAGGATTAGGGTGTGTTAAGTCTCTCTTCAGACAGGTGCACAAACACTTCCCCCTTTTAGGTGCTACCTGCTCTTTACTGGACGTTTATTACAAGTCAATGCAATTTCACAAAGCACCTGCATGCAATAAAAACCTATTACATGTGTGAGGCCTTAAGGAAATTAACGGTTCCTCCCTAGGGATGCATATTTTGTTAAGATGTTTATTACAGATGAAGTGGTCCTGGGGTAAAACATTAACAAGTTGTAGAGTGATAAAAGGAATTTTATCATTTCTCAGTGACATAAATAGGAAGAAACCTTTAACTAAATCTATAAAATTCCTGTTTCCTAATGAATTTGCTTTAACTATTTATTAACTGGATGAACTTGCTCAGGCCACGATTTGTTTTTCTTCTTCCTCACCCTCTCTGCTTCCTCCCCACAAAAACCCAAGCAGAGGCAGTCCAGAGTATTGTCTGTTAAATGATGTGAGCTCTGGTACCCAGAAAAGAAACTTTATCTCACTACCAGTTTTTTTTTTTAAATCATTAATTTTCCCTTGTGAGTTTTTAAGGCAGAGCCGTAAAACTCAGCTCACTCTTGTAATGCTGATTTTAGAATTAAATACAATCTTAAAATTCTGTATTATTATAATAATGTTAACTCATACCACTTAAGTTACATGTTATATTTTACGGTCAGTCCAGCAATTTATTTTTGGTTACAATTACAAATGCAAATTCTTTTTTTAGCACCATATTAACAAAGTTTGCTGCACACCATTATTAGAGATGAAAGCATAGAATACTGGCTTTGGACTAAGAATGCTCAATCTAATTGAATTATATGAATGTAGTTAAATGTCTACTTCAGAAAGGCTATATTCACTTTCAAGATTAGTTACTCCAAGAGTTAATGGGCTATTTAAACAACATAGTCCAAGAGCCAAACACAGGTGGGCTGTGTTAATAACTTTATTTAAACCGTTTTTTCCCCTTTTGAGAGGCACAAGCCATCCATTAATGCATTCATTAGAGTTTATGGCATAGTTCTGCTTTTCTCCTAATGACACTATCCAGACTCAAACTTGCTCAGCTAATTTAGCCCAGCTGCCCTTTGCCTCTCAGCAACAGGTCTCTTGTTCTTCAGTCATACATGCTGAAGTGTCATGATGATTAGTTTTTGGTCATTGCTGCTCTTTGCAATATTGTTTTGTGTATTCTCTGCATCAGTATTTACTTTGCCTTCAGATTTTGTGCTGAAAAGTTTGCATGAAGCAGCCGCTGGAAAGGGCATGGCAGCACAGAGGCATCGCCACGCTCGCTGCAGCCCTTGCATTCCAATGTGATTGAACATGGTGGTTTATTACTTTACCCTGACCAAACAAGCTCACAGGTTTTAATATCCAGCTCTGCCAAAGGTATTTGTGGCAGTTCCTCACAACTGCAGCATCTAAGCTTTGCCTTGACTTTTCAGTTTTAAATCCGATCAAAAAAATGCCTTTTACTGATGTCATTACAGTTGTAAAATATATAACTGAGGACAGAAGTGCCTGTTTCTTCCAGTAGCTGCAATGGAGGTAACCTGTATGTGTTTAGTAATGAATTCCCCAGGTACTAATGAACATCACAATGAATAAGAATGACCAATGTGTCACTCAGATATTAGCAGCCAGGCTGGATTAGACTCTGCACCATCAGCTGCTGACATTTGCAGGGCTTATTTTGGAGTATTTTATCAGTTTGGGCTTGCATGTCTGATGTTTCTGGGAGCTCTGTTAGCTGTTGCCTTCCAGTATAAAATACCACCTCTGCCTTGTACAAAGAGTAAGAGTCGTCTTGACCATTCAATGATACTGGAATAGCCCCAGTCCTGCTCAGGGACGATCCCAGTGCCACTGAACTCCAACAACCATGTACAACAAGTGCTCATAGATGCTCACTAATAGATGTATTTGCAGGGAATAACAGCTTCAAACATTTCTGTACCTGTACCTAGAGGTAAGTAATGTAACTTTAGTGGGAGTACAGGATACTGCAGATGTAACGTGTGTTTCTACTCTCCTGTATCAACTGTATGGATAATTCCTACTCGTTCACACTGCAGAGTCTCTACACTTGCAAGTCACAGTGATAAGGCATTTCCTTTTATTAATCTGTAAAGAGGCATGCATGCTTCTAACACTTTATAAATAATAACAATTATATATGTTGCCTGTTAGATTGCTTTATGCAGTACCTGGTCCTGTGTGCTGCTGTGTGGCAGATTCTGCCTGGTCACTGCTGCACTTTGTGGGTTCAGCTTGGCAACTGCAGCTGAGGCTGAGATGTGCTTGAGGTGAGCTCTGGCTGGATAGACATCTTGTTAGCCCGTGGCCTGAGAGGTATTAGGCTTTCTTAAGGTTCATATGACCTTGTGTATCGTCGCCCTGTGTCATGAGCAGCACAGGGCTCCTTCCCAAAGCAGAAGTGCTTTTTGGTTATGTGCAATAGTCTCCCAAGAGGAAAAGGGACAGCTTCACATATCTTGGTGACACTTGTCCAAGCTCAGGGCTGGGCTGCCCTGGCTTGGGCAGGGCTTCAGAGGACAGCAGCCACCCAAAAGGAGAAAGAACATGAACTGTACAGGTGCCCCGAACCGGCCCAGTGCACAGACAGCACTGGGACATGTGGGAGGTGTTGTCTAGGGACCAGTGCACGAGGGAAGGATGTTGACACTAATGTTTTGGTGGATGAGGATAGGAGACTTTGTTCATATCTGACTTTATTCATGATAACTAAACTAAAGCTAAAGGCTAATGTGGAAAAGACCAGAGAAATGTGTGCCAGGTCCCCTTGAGTCCTCTGTTTAGTGCTTGCCAAGCTCTGTCCATCTGTTGTTGCATCAAATAGCTCTTCTGGGACAGGCAAGTGAGTGCCTGAATGCCAAGCAACTCCTGCCACGAGTAGGTTTAAATGGCTGGTGGGGGGAGGCCTGCACAGGGCAGGGAATGCAGCATCAAAGAATACCATGAACCTCAAGACCTGCATGCTGGTGTTCTCGTGTGTCCACCCATTTCCAGGAAGTCTTGTGCCCAGGGATGGAGGTCTTGCTAGCTGTGCTAAATGCAAAACAAGTGACAAAGTATTTTATTTTTCTCATTCCTTTATCCATCCAAGAGAGATGGAAATATTTTCACTTATGGTGAAAGGTGATCCAGGGCCAGGACCCTGCAGTGAGTCAGGGTGCTGATGCAGGTAAGTAATCCAGCAAGACATGCTTCCCAAGAATTGCTGCTTGGGTACAGGCTCCATAGCCCAGTGGTCTGTGTGAGCTGGATGCTTCAACCAGTCCTACCACGTGGCGAAGCAGAGCAGACCTTGCTCATGGGGCTGTTCCTGCTCTGTGCTGCTAGCAGAATGTGAGGTCCTGCACAGGACATCTATCCCTGCTGACTCCAGTGGGCAAGCACCCCCACACTGCTCAGTGCATCGATGGACCTCCAGCATCCAGCCGGTTACCAGCACTGATCACAGCCGGGCCATCATGGAACTGGTGAGACCCTGAAGCCCTCCTACAAATTGTGGGCTGATTCCTAATGTGATACAGCATGATGCTCTGTGTGATAACACACATCTTACAGTTCATTAGAGGGCTGCAAAAGCCATGAGGGGAGAGGCAGAGAAGTGAGATTTGAGTATGCATAAATCTCCCTACATGCTGCTCGTATATCACAACCTGTAAAGCTGCTGGGGAAAGAAGCTTTACCCATTTTTACAAATGAATTTAACATTTTCCATACATCTTTATTATGGGTGGTCTTAGTTTTGTCTTTGATTTACCACGACTTTATTTGGGAGAATTATTTTGTGCCGCTCATAACTCACTCACGATCCCTTTTCATCCTCTGTCCCGGGGCTCGGTCTGCCCGGGGAATGCCTGCTCCAGCGCAGGTGTGTGACGGGGAAGGTCTGAGCCAAGAAAAGGTGGATTTCGCCTCTGCAGGAACCGCAGGCAGGCGGCAGTTCTCCTGTTCCGCGTTTACCGGGAATTCGTGCTGGTGGCCGGCCCGCGCAGTGCTGTCGGGGGGACGACGCGGGTGTCCGTGGGGGACCCCGCCACCTGCACCCGCCCCGTCCCCTCGCCCGGGCAGCTGTGCCACCCCGCGGGGCGTGGGCGATGGCGGGGGGGGACTGCAGCCGCCCCTCCCGGGCCCACGCCCCCCGCCGCCGCGGGCCCCACGCGTGTCCCGGCGCGCGCCGCTAGGTGTCAGGGCCGGGACGCGCGGAGCCGCGGCGCGGCGGGGGGATGGCGGATGGCGCGGGGGCTGCCCCGGGCCCCGCCGGGAGCTCGGGGCCGGGCGGGAGCGCGGCGGGGCTGCGGCCGCCCCCGGGGGATACGGCCTTTGGCTCAGCCCGGCGCAGCCCCCGCGCAACGCTGCTGCCGCCAGCGCCGGAGCCCCGCGGCCGCGCTGCCAGGGCAGGGCCGGGCAGGGAGGGCCCCACAGCCGCCTGCAGCCGATGCACAGCACCCCGGCCACGGCGAGAGCGGCTCCGCTGGCGATCTGGCGCCCACGAGTTGTGCAGTCTCTACTGGGCGGGCGTTTGGAGATGTTCTCCCCTTTCGGTACTTCGGTGCGAACTGCTTCGTTACCCCGAGGAGCTTGTCTGGCACGAGAAGCAGCGGTCTATGCTGCTGTGATGCAAACCATCTGAAATCAACTGCAGCACAAGTCAGGTTTTGTCACTCTGCCCAGTTAATGAGTTTATCCATGTGTTGGGATCCCTGTTTCGAGCAATGAGAGAGTCACTGTAATTTTGCTGCCTTACAAAACTGCTGAGAGTTGTGCCAGGGCAGATGACGCTGTCAGCTGGAGGATACAGATGAGAGGTGTGAAGTTACCAAGCAATAGTGGTCAAGCTCTTAATGACAGCCCAAGCAGTTGCACTGTTATTGTAAAGGTGGCTTTAGAAGCACATACTCCTCAAAATCAGGAACTATTTTATAATTAGCACTAGGGGCAGACATTCAGCTTGAATCATTGCTTCATTGTGCAGTTCACCCTGCAATTGGAGAGGGCAAATGAATGTCCTGTGTGACCCACTAGCTAAGGCAGCCTTTCCAAGCTGTCTGCCTTCTGTTGCACTGGGCTGTGAGCAGCCCTCCTTGCTGGGCATGTCTGTCCTGCAAAGTTTAACTGTAGTCCATTGTAACAGTTGCAGAATGATCTCTAGCAGGTCAGAGAGAGAAATAAAAAATAAATACTGTGGCAGGGTTGCTTGCTTGCTTCAGCTGCAACGCGGTATGGTCTAGAGCAGAGGCACTTGGCACTGGAGGGTCTGCTCCTCACTAAATTCTGTTTGTGCTCTGATCAGCATCTTGAAGAAAACAGGTGCAAGATCAAAGAGTGTATGAGATCAAAATATTATTTACTGTTGCCATTATGCCATTTTAACATTTAGTGTACTTACTGGCACAGCTGAATGCACGTGCCGGAGAGCTGGTGAGTACTTGGTGGTAGGAGGGCAGGTGCCACGGGCAGATAGCACCTCTCTGCTGCCCGGTGCTGGCCTGGGGCTCAGACTTGCTGCCAGAGAAGGGGAGGGAGCAAGCACAGCACAAGGCTTGGTAGGCTCACAGATGGATTTGTGCCTTTTTAAAATGTTTATGAATGAAATTCAGTGCTGCACTTTGCTAGACATTCTGCAGACAGTCATGTCCTCATATTAATCAATATTCCTGAGGTCAGACGTGCTGTCTGGTATGCTTGCCTGGCAGCGGGCCTGCCTGCTCCCCCTTGCTCCCACGGCTGCTCTACTGCCTGTTGGCTTCCAGGAGGGAACAGGCAAGTTCTCCAGCGCAGGACACAACCATTCAGCAACTCTAGGAGTCTGATGAGGTTTCCAGCAGTGAGAAATGAGCGGCCAGGTAAGGTCACCTTAGAAAGCACTCATCTGCTGTCCTGCTGCTGGAAAGTACCTGTTTCCTGAGCCTCTGGCTTGCTCACAGCCAGATACCACTCCCTGCACAGCAAGAAGGGAGCTTTGGGGGTGCACTGACCACAGAGGTGGAGTAGGAGGCAGCAAGGGAACAGTAACCCCAAAGAAAAGTTCAATGTAGCTGAATGAGTGTGATGCATTTCATGTTACTTCACCTTGTGTGTTACTAACCTGGTGTCTAAACCACCTGTGTTCTCCATGCAGCTATTCAGAGCAGCAAGACGCTTTCCTTTTTGTGCCAGGCACCTTTGTCTTCACTGCAAAGTAGTGAGACACATCACACTCTGAAGGATGGAGGTGAAATCATGGAAAGCCCCTGTGAACTGATTTCAAGCAACAGAGCAGAGGAACAATATTAAGGCATTAAATAAAGTGCACTGTCCCACTGCAGCCAGGAGCGTGGAACTGAGCATTCAGGGCGGTGGATCTGCTCTGGCTTTAGCCCAGCAAACGCAGGGAACATGCCCGCTGCTGGTACAGCCGTACCGTGTGGGCTGCGCTGGAGCTCACCCCAACAAGGCACAGGAGAAGGAGCAGCAGGCAGGACTGGGGTTCTCTTGCTTGTGGGCATTTATTTCAGCAGTAGATGCAAAGACAACTTGGAGTGTACCACAGAAGGCCAAGGAGTCCTGTGGCAGCACTGTTTGAGGAAAAAGCATTGAATGACAATTACAGATGATTAGATTTTTTAGCCTCTCTACAAGAATTGCATGTTGCAGGGCTATGAGTAGCATTACGAGGAATTACCAGTAATCCTTTCCCCTTTTTCATGGCTTCTTAATTTGATGACTTTGGCAGACTTTTTTACGTAGGCATTTGAGTTCCCTGTTTTCTGCAACACTTTAATGATTAATTAACACTCTCAGCAGCTTTGACTGTCAAATCTCACTCTGCAGAAAGGGGGCTTGGGTCCAACAGGCACCTACAATATATATCTGGATGAATTGGAGCAGGATGTTGAAATTGTAACATCTTGTGACCCTAATGCTTTCATCTGTAGTAGCAGTGAAAGAGTTAATGCATTAGTTAAAAAGACTTTTAGCATGGGTCTGAACTGAGGCTGACAATCCATTACTCATAACTCCTCAGAAACCTGTAGCCTAATTCTTTTCTCTTTCTTTTGTGATTTACAGAATATTACAACAACTGTAAGCACTTTGCAGTTGGTTTTTTATTGCATACTCCAAGGTGAAGAATTACGATTTGGGATTCATGATGAGCAAATGTGTTCTGGTGTTTGTACATCCTTTTCATCTGCTGTGCCCCCATCCATAGCTTGCCCCTGCTCAGAGCAGGAACTCCCGCTGTCTGTAGGAGTGAGCACTGCCAAAAGCAGCTTTGCTGTTGCACTTGTGAGAGGTGAAACACCGTGGGCCCATCTGCAGCAGGAGGTGTTGCCCTCCACCCTGAGCAAGCCAGATGAAAGCTCCTGGCACATCCCAGCAAGCTGGCAGGCAGGCTTGCAGGACACCTCAGCAATGCTGGGACAAAGGGGAAGCACTATAATGGGTCCAGCACGGGGGGTTTTGCAGTTGTACCCATTTTGCCCTTGCACTGGACCCTGAACACCAGATCAGCCCCGAGCAGCGGTGGATGCGAGCATTGAGCGTGGTCACCACTTGAGTTGAGGCGGAAAGTTCTGTTCTCACTGAGGCGTAGGCCATTGGGCGAAACAAATTTTGGGACTGGTTGGAGACTGGAAAGCTCCCTCTCCTGCAGCAGCCTATGCTGGGGTGTGCTGGCAGCATTCTGCCCGGTGCTGATATCTGCCAGAGCAGCTGCTCGCTTCTGCTCTGATCAGCATCTTGAAGAAAATAGGTGCAAGAAAGTTACTGCAGTTACAATTCAGAAACACCTCCCTCCAAGGGGGTTTGCAGGCATATTTGAGGACTACTGTGGCAAATGTAGTTAAGGGGTGGTCCGTCACCCAAAAAGCATTTGGGTGCCTTTGCAGCTCTCCTTGGCTCTGCAAGGACAACTGAAACAAGAGATAATTTTTCATTATGGACAAGAGAATTATGAGGTACAAACGAGTGCGCACAAGAAGATTAATAAATTACTCAGGATTAGCTTCAGTGATGGGTAGATCTGCTGTGTGCAGTATTAGCCTGGCAGGACAGACAGGATCCTGTGCAGTGTTTGTCACAGATCAGAAACACTAGCCCTTTGACAGATGCCACGTAGATCTTCATTTCCAAATTCACCCATCTGAGAAACATCTGTGTGCTTAGGCTGGCAAATCTCAAGGAATGCTCTGCCAAGCAGTCTGCTTCCGCTTTTATAGCTCCGTAATCCTCACTTGGGACTCCTCCCCTGAAAAGAAGAGAAGTGTGTGCAGCTCTTCAGGAAAACTGCGTAGGTCCAGGAGAAGTCTGCGAGGAAAAGATTCATGGCATGATCAAAAAGCACCCAGGCCTTTTACAGACAGGGCTCAATAGGTGCTTTAAACGGTTATAAATAACAGCAAGGAGAAGGGGGAAAAGATTAAAGAGCCAAGTGCTGTGGTCTGCGCTGTGCTATGCTAGACACAGCCATGATGTTTGCTCATTGCTCTTGCACAGCAAGATGGCCCCAGTTTTTTGGCAGGGTCACTCACAGCAGAAACATCACCCAGCACCAGAGGACGATGCGGGCTCTGTAGCCATCCCTGCTCATCATGTCACATCACAGAGGGCTTCAACACTTGGCTTAGGCATCTGATGTTCAGAGACTGCAGGATTTTTCCCTGAAAATCCACCTTAAAGTGAGCTCCCTTCCAGAATCTTCAGTGGTTTGCTGATCCCAGGTATGACACGACTGCTTGGTAAACAGAGCTGTTAGTAAGTGCCTGGCCCCTGGATTGTTAGCCTGGCCTGCAAAAGTAAACACTCACCTGAAGTACTGGAACCGTGGGGAGCACAGTCTTGTGTGTTAAATCCTGGCTCCAGCTGGCCCAGTTTGTGACATCCCAAGGCAGAACATCCCACTGTCAAGACCTTTGGAGCTCTCTGGCTCTGCTGGTGGGCTACATGTGCTTGTAGTCTGCTACACCATCATTTGCACTGTTTGCAAATTGCTGTTTTATTATTTTGGGGAGAAAGGTCCCTGCTTCTTTTGCTGTTAAGTCAAGGGAAAGGTAAGGGACAGGAGAAAATGGGAGTAAAGAAACAGTGTGGGAAAGTTACATTCACTCGGTACGCAGCTTCAGTTTGTTCAGGAAGTCCTTGAGGAAGGTCCATGTGGATACAGCACAGATGCTTCTCTCATTGGTTTTGTATCAGTTTGACTCAGTTTTCTTAAGCAATGTTTGTCCCACTGAGAGGTTAGTCTTGGACCTCCTCCTGCCAGAGGACAACAATACAGATTCACTCTCAAAAATGTCACAGGGACACAAAGTGTCAGACGCTGCTTTGCTCTTGATCTGTTTCTGTTTTATTTCTTCCCTACATGTTTTCCCTTTGCTATTAAACTGCACCAAGGAACCCACTTCAGCTTTAAACAGCTTTCCTCTGTGTATGACCCTGGCCTGCCAGGCGACCCCCCCCTTGCTGAAATCTGGCTTTCCCTGCAGCTTGACAGAGAGCAGCATTCTCACTGGCGAGCGTGAACCTCACTGGTGCGGGGAGCCACCGACCTGTCTCTGAGCCAGGCTTCTCCCTTTGGGAGTAAATGCACACACGTCCTGGCAAGCTCTACTGCCGTGATGTTTGCTGCCTGCAGACTCTGGGGCAGCAATGCAGGGGGTTAAATTCTTTCTGGTTGTGCAATATCATAAATGAATCAAAAAGCTAAAAGCACAGTGAGTGCCCCTGCAGGGCAGCCAGCAGTTTTCAGGGAAAACCAGGAGCAGTGGTGGCAGGATGCTTTGTCCTGAGCCCACATGCTGGGAGAGACCTCATGCCCATGGAGGGAGGGCTTGCTCCTCCACTGCTCAAGCTGTGAGAAAAGCACAGAGATGATAAAGAAATACAGTGGAAAGGAAGAGAAGGGCCGTAGCCAGACAGACCAAGCTGAGCTGCCTTCTGACTGTTCTGGTAATGGCATTCTTCATACAGGAGGGATTTTGAGATCTCAGCAGCTGTTTTGTTAACAGTAGAAGCACCTGTCTGTGGGGGTACCACAGCCCTTACTGATGGTTTGGGGAGAGCAATTTGGTATGGCATGAAGAAGTATACCGCTCTGTAAAGTGTGTGCCTGCTGTGCTTTTCATGCAAAACCCCACTTCCAGTCAGGAAAGCACTTGATGGGCTGATAAATCCTTTGCCAGAAACTCTTGTTTGTCTGGGTTTCAGGCAAGTGAGAGGAGATTGGAGCTGTGGGAGCTGCAGCCCATGAGGCTTCACAGGAGGGAGGCAGCGGCACAGACGGCTCACTGTGTGGGGCATGCACAGCAGTCCCCAGCAGACCGAGTGGGGACAGGCCAGTAGGGATGACCGTGCTCTCTGTGGTGATGCTTTCTAGTGAAACACTGCAGTGACCTGCCTGCTTGTCCTGCCTGCTGCAGTGCCGGGGGCAGGAGCAAGGCAGGGTTGCCTAACGGGAGGGGAGAGCAAGGCAGCTGAGTCCATGGGGACAAAGGCTCCTTTTTCCAGTGTGGGGGTGATTCCCTGTGTGTCCATCCTCACGCATAATGAAATGTAGTTGCATAGAGAACTGAACCCACAAGACAAGCACTGAGTTAGCCTCAGTTTTCCATTGATGCTTTTTGTTAGAAAGGCAGAGCTCTGCAAGACACACAAATAAAGACAAACACATCAGCAGAACACCTAGCAGCAGCCTAGACATGCATAAGTGAACTGTGTGTGTGTTAAGGGCACAGGTGGGAAATGGAGGCTTTGCTGTGCTTGCCAGGGATGTTACTTATTTAACCACAGGCACATTTTCCAAGCTACCTTTAATTTTGAGACATAGCATTTTGGGAGCCCAAAAAGACCATCTTGGACCCTGATTCCTAATCATGCCAGCAGCACCACAACCATTGTGCGAGTGTGCCAAGACACTTGTTGTGCTGTGGGTGTTTGTTTCTGAAGAGTAAGGGTCGCTCTCAACATCCACCTCTTTCCTGCAGCAGTGAGTCTCTAGCTTTCGGATTGGACACTGACCTCAAGCCTGCCCAGCTCCTCAGCAACATGCTGGCACAGCTCTTGGGTGCCACAGGGATGGTGCTTGTGTGGAAGGTGCAGGCTTGTAGGCAAGAGGTGTGAGCAAAGGTGCAGGTATTGCTTGCCATGTGCTCTGTGATCGTTCCCCATGTCCTTGCTTTAGTCCCTTTGCAGCCTGTGGGTGAATTCCCTCAGTACCACATCTCTTTGTGTGTCTTTTTGCCTGTGTGCCTCCACCCCTTTTGGAGTCACCGGTTCCTCTGCTAGTTACAAAACAAGGCCTGTTTCCCTGGGGGATTTTGAGTTTGGAGCAATTCTGGGAAGTATCTGGATTTTCCATACACAATCACAAGCAGTCACTAGGGGTTATTTTTATGCTTTTGTTTTTTATTTTAGTTTGAGAGAAACCTTTGGAGAAGTATTAATAGCCTAGGGGCTGCCCCAATTTTTTCCATTTGTGCAGGCAAAAGAATATTGACGGGGAGGGGCAGAGACACCCACAGCACCCTCAGGGCTAAAGATCTTTCATAGGAAATTGTTGTTTTCAGAGAGATGAAAGCAGATCTCTTTCATTTTTTGTAAGTGCACGCAAGGAAAGAAAAGCAGTGTTCAGGTGTGTTAATATTATCCCCTTGGATTCAGGCTCTGTCTTGGTGGAGCTTGCTCTCAACTAGTCAAAAAATGAGAGTTAAAGAATAGCAGAAGCATTTTGCTTTTTAAAAAAGTCTGCCCTGAAAATGAGTCCCAGCAGGTTGATGGCACAGCAAGCCTTTCAGCTGTTTGGGCAGGGAGAAGTGAGGGCAGTGGCAGGCTATGGTAGGCTCTGGCACCTCTGAGGGAGAGTGGCTGCCTGGCTCCAGTTCACCCAGCACTGCTGCGGTGCAGCTGGCAGAGCTGCAGCCTGGCTGGGACTGTGGCCCCTCGCCACCCTCCTGCCCCAGCAGCCTTTGGCCTGGGTTGCTTTGCCACAGCACTGGCGAAACCTCACCTAATCCCCTGCCCACATCTGTGCATCTACTGTATGTTCTCTTTTTTTTCCCTCCTGCCAACAAGGAAGGCAGTGTGTTTTCTTAACATTTGAGGGCATGATTTATAAACAACCATTAATGCGCCTTTTAACCTCTTTTTTTCATTGTTTAAATTTCAAATTTTTTTGGATGCAAACTCCTTAAATCAATTCAATATGCTCTGAAGGGCTTTGCTAGAATTCAAGTTGAATTGCTTCCAAATGGAAACACTTACAACACAAAAAGCACATCAGTGATTTTAATTGACTGTCCACTGTGCATGTACTCTTAAATAACTGAAGTGTTTCCAATACCTATAGATCCCTCAATTTGGCAGTGATTTGGGTATGGGCAGAATATAGAAGTATTATACCTAGGGCTTCACAAGGGATTTGCTTTGGATCTGATTGGGATTCCTGTAAAGCTATGCAGAACTTCGGCAATGAAACTGGAAACCAGGTGAGCTCCTGGTGAACCGGTGTGAGTTTTGGTATCACCTGAGTGGCTTTGAGGTTTTGGATGGAAACGAGGCAAAATTCACTAATTTCACCTGATCCTTCTTTTCAATGCTGGGATTTATTTTTAGCTTGATACACAAAACCAAATCTGAGGGCTTTGGATGTCCCTGTTTGGCCAGGGCCTTTTTGAATGAGCCATATTGAAAACTGGTCCTTTGACAGTTGGGCTGTTCCTCCCTGGAGGATCTGTGATGTTCTCTGCTGACTCAAGCTGCCCCAGGGTTGGCTTCTGCACTAAGTCACAACAGACTGGTGATGTATTTCTTCACTGTCTTGTGCCAGCTCAGTGCAAGTTGAGCTCTGGTTGCAAACAAGAAAAAAGACTCACCAAGAGCACAGAAAATTCACACCAAAACACCATAAAACTCCAAGATTTTCTTTCATCGAGTTTTACTGAAGTGAATTCCTCTTAATCCATCTAATATAAAATTTCATAGGCATGATTTTTACAGTTGCAGTACTACTGGAATAAGAGAGACAAGGTGCCCTGTACAAAAGCTGCTTTCTTGTGCAATAAAGGTGCCTGTCTAGCACTCCCTCAGCAGGATAGGCGTCTGCTCTCCTTCTCTGGGCTGGCCAGGCTGCTGGCCCTTCCCTCTCCTTTCTGCAGAGGCACCTTCCCCAGGACATGGGGGGCCCATGGAGAGCTGAAGGCTGTCTGGACAGGAGGAGACAGCCCTGACGGGGTGCAACAGAGGAGGCTTTGAGGGGCTCATAGTTCCCCTGCCCTGCCTGGGGCAGCTGGCTGCTCTGTGGCACAGGAAGAGAGGACAGCCCCCATGGGCTGGCTGGGAAACCCCCAGCAAGGGCTTTGCGTGCCGGCTCCCTACTAAATTGGCTTTTCACTCTCTTTCCTTTCTGTGGTATTGACAGAAGTGAGATTGTCATCCACTGCTGAGGAGTCGGTGTGTGTAGAGGATGGCAGGGCTCAGACCACTCAGTTCATAGGCACCCAGACAAGAGGAGGCTCAATGGCAGAGGATGCTCTGTCCTTAGAATAAAACCACTTCAGATGACTGATCAGCTAAAAACTCTCATCTAATCATTTGCTGTAACAAAGTTGTTTTTTAAAAGCAACATGTTACACTCAAGTAATTTTGTGTAGAAATACAAGTTTTGTACTATGAATTAATCTCTCATTTTGAAGTAAGTAGAAAAACTTCAGTTTTCCACTTGTCATCTGCTTTTTGAATTCTTAGTAGGGGAAGAGAAACTTTGAAAAGGGAAGTGGAAGGACGTTTCTGTCTCATTTATTTTCTTTTTCCCTGAGGAAAACTGAGGGGCAGGGGATAATTTTTCTGTAGTTCACTCGCTTTTAAAAAATCAGAGAAACAGCAGCTACTCTTGCAACTGTTTTCTCTTATTTGAAGCTATTTCACTAGAGTAGAAAGGAAGAACTGTAAAAGTGAGACTGGATGCATGAAAATGCAAAACAAATGACCGCAGCATTTAAAGCAATGCTAGTTGTTTATTTTACTTAATGTTTTATTAAAATCTGAATGTTTTCTTTCAGCAACCTTAATATAATGATACAATGTTTTAACAATAAAAAAAACCCCCGAACTGGTAAACCAAAGTTTCAACAACTTCCACCTGGCACACAGGTAGAGACAGGAGACAGAATACACACCAAATGCACTGAAATAAGACAAAACTGGAATAAAGTGTTCATTTTTAGTAAGAGTAATTAATCTTTTCTGCAGATGACCAAAGGCAGTGCAAACGCTGCCTTCTGTGGAGGTTTTAACTCTGGATGAGGCACAGGTTCACCCCAACATGAGCATTGCTTACCCAGATCAATGCAGAAATCAGCAACAGCAAATGCTCGAGCTGGATTGTCCAGCTTGTCTTTTCTGAGGGGAAAAACATGAAAATGTAAAGGCTGAGGGTTTTTTCTTTTCTGCGCGCTAAAAAATCCTGTGTCAGTTTTTAACATATGAAACTTCATAGACTTTGCTTCACTGTTCATGTTTGAACCCTGACTGCAATATTCTCAAAATCCAATTTCTGATAAGACGGGATGGTTTCTCACGTCCCTCGGCCCCAGCAGGCGGGGTGGGGGAGCAGTGCTGCCCTGCTGGGGCTGGAGGGCCACAAAGCCCAGCTGTCACCACACACCCTGAGCGGGACTGGGGCTGGGGAGCAGCAGCCCTGTGTAAGGGCAGCCACATGGCTGGCAGAGCCAATATCCAAACCTGTGCTTTCCTGGTAGCTTAAGTGTTTCAGTTACATGCCAGCAGGATGTGAAATGCATCTTTTTTTTTTTTTTTTTTTTTTTGCTTGTGTTTATTAAATATTCCTCTGACCTTTCTTATTTTCCCAAAGAAGGAAGCTGTGGTTTAGTAGTACAAACACTGCAAGCATGCTAAAGAAATGCCAAAAACATTCAAAACACATGTATGATCCCATGTTAGTTTAGGCTCAGTTTGAAACATGTCAGGCTGCCGCTTAGGGCAGTATCTGGGCCTACGTGTAATCTTCTTGAGTGTTACTGCTGCCCACGATGGTGTTTAATGAAAACCTCCTGAGGGCCCGGTGCCCGCGCTGTGAGGTTGAATAGGCGGGCTGGCCGCCCCGGCACGTTCCCCCCAGAGCTGGGCTTCTTGCCGCTGTGAGGAGCAGCAGGAGCTGGTCTTGGATATGTGGCAGTCACTGTGCTTCCTCACAAAACCGCCCATGGCGGGTGTTGTGGCATGAGGGCTCGCTACCCAGTGGCAGGCCAGCAGGAGGGACCCAGCTGCTCCCACCATGGTGTCACCAGGGCAGCAGGGGAGGCCTGGCTGAGCATCCTCCCCCAGGGGCTGCCCTCTGCCCCTCCACACCACAATGGCACCCACGGTGTGGGGTGGCCCTCTGGGCGGCCTGGCTTTTGTTTTCACCCCATTTGTGTTCGTTCATCAGTGCTGGAGGCAGGTGCAGGTCAACCCGTTGCAGGTGCTGGAGTCTGCCCAAACGACGCTGCCAATTCTGTGATAATTGGCCGTGTTCATGATGCCTCATTTACTGCTATCATGAGAGCAGCTAGAGCTCTTTGATCAGGCTGGAGGCATGTAGTATGGCAGAGTAAAAATGAAGGGAAAAATGGGTTGAGGTCCCCGTGCCTCAGGCTCAGAGCAAAGAGGCTGCTCCGAGGGCACAGCTCCTGCTTTGAGGGCAGCAAGGCCATGGCTGTGCTGCTAGGCTGCTGCTGGCGTCCCCGGCTTCCTGGGTGCTTCCCACCTGGCAAGGTGCTCCCCACCCTGGCAAGGTGCTCCCTGAGGCCACTGGGCAGGCCGGACCAGCACTGGTGAGGAGCAGGTGGCAGGCAGCAGAGCATTCCTGGAGGCAGGGTCTGAATCTGTCCCTGTGCTGAAATCAGGTGTGTGAGTCCCCATGGAAAGGAATTGTCCCTTCAGGTTACACCAGACACTGCAAAATGGTGTTAAAACTGCAGCATACTGTCCACTTGTTCGTGGGCATGGCTAAAAGTTTGCAGTATTCACAGAGATGCTGAATTACTGATGTAAAGTGGATGATCTCTGAGGATGTGACATGCGCTTGTACGTTTAGGTGAGGAAGCAAAAGTAGTCAGAAGTTATTTTCAGGATTTTTAAAATCAGTGGGAAAATTATCCACAGAGTTCATTAGTCAGGAAGGAGATGTTACCTTCAAGCTTGATTATGAGCAAATATAGTTCTAGGCTAGATTGCAGTTTGCTACTGGCCACAATGACCACGTCAGTTTTTCCTGTGATGAGTGGAAGCCGGAATCAGTATTAAAAGGAGCCCAACAGAAAAAAATTGTGTTTGTTGTTCCTTCATTTTAAAAGGCTGATTTTCTTTTACTATATCTCTTCCTTTGATTTTAAAAACCTCAGATGTGAAATCCAAATTCCAGGCCAAATTCTGCCTGTCTCAACTATTTAATGTCACTTTTTTTTTTTTTCTATGTCATAAAATAAGCAAAGTTTGGCTTTTAAAGTGTGTTTACCTCACAAAACCATACAATCCTCAATGGCATAGTAATTTCCCTCTCATCTTGTTGTAACACATCTCACAATCTGGGTTTAGCATCCCACAACTAGACTGTATGTTCAGATTTCAAACAGATTCACCAGTGCCATTGGAACCCAAATGACGGTGTAGCAGAGGGATCTGGCCCACTGCAGAACTAAAATGTTTCTTTCTTGGATACAAACATGTCTGCTGTTTTGACAGCACATAGTATCCATTTCTAGAGTATGTGTTATCGGCATAATGGCGTGCACACTACACTGTATGAAACAAAGCCATCCTATAGATTCTTTTGTCCTTCCTTGCTAGAAAGGAGGCTTTTCTAGGCATGCTATACCACAGCAAAATGTATGCATATGTATATTTTCCAGACCAAAGTCCAAACCATCACCTGCTCCTGCAGCAATTAGTTTGTTAGATTTCACAGCACATTGGCACAAGTTGTTCAATCTTTTCATGTCCGCAAGGAGTCTGCAAACCAAACAATCAGAAAAGCATGTGGGCAGAGGAGCTCATCCCCTGGCATGCAAACTATGCACACGGGGAAGATGCAGAGGAAAAAGAAAAAAGCTGGAATTTCCAGTGACTACGAGTCATGCCTCCCAGAGCACATCTCGCAGGATAAGCAGTCTAATGAAGCACAGAATACACAGCCTCGTGTTCTGGGGCTCAGACAGTAACTGTGTCCTCTTGCCCAAATGCTGGCTGCACATCACGATCTGAGGCTACATCATCCAGGCATCAGAGGCAGAGAAATTTGGGGGGGGGTTTCTCTTTTTATTTCCTGTTGTTCCCAGTGACTTTGTGCATTTCCTCTCTCCCCGGCCTTAAGGTCAGATCCTAACAAGGTCTAGGGTGGCTAAAGGGCACAGTTCAGTCAGGCTGGGGCAGCATCAACCAAACTAGTTAAAGATGCTAACCTCTCTGCAGTCTGGCAAGACTGTAGACAAATAAAGACAAACTTTCTTTCAAGCCTCAGAAGGCAATCACATGTGAAGCCTGAGAACATCCTGCAGGCGCGTGCATGGCTGGAGGCTGTGTTTTTGCAAACCTCCCGCCCCTGCCAGTGGGACCCCTGTGGTCCTGAGCTGTCCCCAGCAGGGTGGAAAGCAGCAGAGGGACAGCCCAAAGCTTTTGCTGAACCAGCAGCCAGTCATGCCCTCAGCAATTTGCCTGTTCCCTGTTACTGCCCACTGTACCGAGCAGCTTTTTCCTACAACTTAATTGCCTTCACTCTTCGTCCTGTGCCCTGAGCTTCAGGAACAGAGGAACAGTCTGAATTTGGCCAGGAATTAATAGATACTGAAGCATCTCTGCTCAGCTGTTGACATGTTTCCAACCTGAAATAATTAGGAAATATCAAGCATCTTGGAAAGCAGTTGACTCCCGTTAGATTTCCAGCCTGATCTCTGAGCCAAAGGAATCAGATAAGATGTGGTGATGTTGGGGAATGCTTATACAAACCAGACTTGCCCTTCTTGCATGCTATATACATAAATGCATCACAAGCACCAATCTTTCAGTAGACATCTCAATAAGTGGCCTCCAATGTATAAAATAATTAAATTATCTTCATCTCCCTGTTAAATCCCTCCTGTGTTTTTCTCCTTTGTGCTAGTACCTCTCCTCCTGAGCTATCTGGCTGACAGTGATAGGATTTCTGAGTGATTACAGTCCCTCATGCCATGTGGTAGGGCTGGCTGCACATGCATGACTGTCTCCTCCGTGTCCCCATGTCATGGCCCTGCTCTGCCTTTGCATAGGTGCTGGATAACTCTGGGCGAGGGGCCAAGAGGTGGCTGCATGAGCTGTGACCCCAGTAGTCCCTGGGTGCTGAAAGACCTTGGGATTGTGCTCTGGGTGCTGTATCTACATGCTGCATCAGCCCATGCGGCTGTGGTGGTGGCAGGAGGCTGCTAAGCTGTTGCTGAGGTAATTTGCCAGGTTCTGGATCACGCTGGTGGGCAGCACACACCACAGATGCTCAGGTTCAAGAAGACCCTTGCTTGATTCTTGCTAGATGAGCTCAGGATGGTGTCTTCCTTCCTCGCGTCTGTGCAGCATGAGACACAGAAGTGCAGAGGCAGGTTTGGTCTCTCCCCGCGTTGGCTGCAGCGTACCATGATTCTCACACCTTTCAGGTCATGACAAGAAATACAAGTGTTTTTTTCAGGTTTCTCTCTGTCACACATAGGACATTTGCGTCATGTAATTAATTGTCCCCACGGTGCAAATATCCAAGAGGAAATAAATAGTTTTAAAGGTGCATAATGTCTGGGAAGCATGCACTGCGCTCTGATCTCTGGGGAGCAGCTTGATTTCCTGAACGCATTTTGAACCTACCGCTTCTGACAGATCTCAGTGTTTCTCCAAGCCATTTGCCCATCAGTTACAGAACCCACTTCAAGCCCGAAATAAGGTTACCAATGTTTTCTAGTATTTTTTTATTAACCACCTCCACCATCTTGTAATTTAAAGCACCTGTCCATTTAAATTTTCCTTCTGACCTACTAAATAACCCTGCATGATACATACAATGAAACTAATGGCTTTTGGATGATGTTGTTGAAAACTAGCTTATGAAAAGTGAGTTGAATGAACCACGCTGCAGGAAATCCTTTTCATACCCCCTGGAAAACTGAGCTGGAACACCATTCTGGTTCAATGTATGGGGCTGAATTCTTAAACAGTTATCACTCACTTTGCACTTGAAAAATGAGGACTGTCTTGTGATTTCTCAGCCTTGTTGGTGTCACTGTGCAGCCCCTCCTGTGGCATTTGGTGAGAAATGTCAGAGGCTTTGCATGCCCAGGTGCATGGTGAAACCAAGAGCACTTGCCCACGAAAGACAGAGCTGTGCAGAGACTATCCACTGCCTTCTGCTTCACTTACTTTTATTCTTACAAAAATAGAAGTTGGGTTTTTCTCCAAGAGGTAATGAGTAGATTTTCTTCCAGCTAGAGCAAAAACAGCTCTGTGTTTTTACTCCAATTACCACTTTAGTATCTGTGAATCCTTAGAGCACAAGCTTGGCAAGTTCATGCAGGCAGCATGGGGCGCCAGGTGAAATGGCACAGCACTGTGTCTGCTTTTCAAAGGAGGTTTCTGGGGAGGCTCCTGGACCTGGGAATGCCAGCAGCAGCACAGACAGTGCAGGAGGTGGAATTACAGACCCGTCCAGGAGCCTCCTCCACAGGAGTGGCAGAGAGCACTGAGCAGCCCAAGCGGCTGGCCAGGTGTGCTGCCTGCGCCTTGGGCAGAGGGGGCTCCCATCCGGCTCCCCACAGCAGGCAGGGGTGCTCGTGGGGTGTTGGTGAGGCCTTCAGTTTCCCAAAGCATTCTGCTGAGTGGGGTGGCCGTGTCAGCCCTGGCCGTGAGTGACAGGGCTTTGCAGGCTCGTCCTCTTGCAGGTGTGGTGGTGCAGGGACAGAAGCAGCCCTTCCCGGGAGCAAGCTGGCTGTTGCTGAGGGTTGCGAGTGCTAACTCTGCTGCAACGACTCCCCCGGCGCAGCGTGGCCCAGAGCTGCTGCGGGGATAAGTGGTGACAGCCTCACCAGTGACCCATTCACAGGGGCAAAATTCCTGTACAGCTACGGACAGAGGGGAAAGCGCTTGCTTTCAGAATGAAGCGTGCAAATAAACTGTTGCCAACCCAGAGCGGTGCATGCTGCTGTCAGGCAGCTACCCTCTGGGCTCTCTTGCAGCTGCCCCGCAGCAGCAGCAGCAATCAGCTCTGCGTGTGTGAAGCAGCAGCGTGTGCCTCTCCGGCGGGAGCTGCAGCGGGAGCTCCATCAGTTGTCATTTGCACAGGGCTGCTCAGATGCTGCAGAAAGTGCTGGCTCTTGAAAACGAGAGGCAAGTACAAGCACAAAAAGGGGCTTGTTTACAGAATGCTTTCTCTTCATTTTGTAATTGGACATCATGTTTGCAACAGAGCTGTTAGAAATAAGTAATGCCAAAAGTGGGGGTTTTGCAAAAGTTTTTTTAAAACTAATTTCATTATGGAAAGTGTCTGTTCTGATTGGATTTTTACGATTTCCTTTAGAAAAAAATCTAAAACCTTTGATGTTGCTGCATTTGGATTTAAAATGTCTTCTTAATTCATGATTTAGTGTGAGAAAAAATAATGGGGTTATGCCTAAACTATCTTAATGAAGATTTTCTTCTTTTTTTAATTGAAAATATGTTTTGACTGAATTCTAGCTGATTCTAAGTGCTATCCAGGATCTTTGCTATAAAAAAGCTCAGAACAGATTACGACTTCACGGGCGAGTCATACAGATGAGATGTAATTTGACTCTTTTATCTTGTACACCTTTAGAGAAACTTTCACAGGGGGATTTTTCATTTAGTCATGTTTTTCATAGGGAAAATTGGACATGTGGAGAAGTAGAGATTTGATTTCTTCCCATCCTTAGGAGTTTTACTTGGACAGGGAACTACACTGTATGTGTCTCATTGAATTGGCGGCACCATATTTCATTTCATTTTCTTTTTTGGTCACTTGCCTTTGCCGCCAGCCCCCCAGCAGCGCCGCATCAAGTGAGAGGGAGCGGGAGTGAGGGAACCCCGGCGCCTGGTCAGCACGAGTGCGATGCTTCCCTGCCTCCCTGTGCCAGCCAGCACGCTCCTCAGCGGGAAGGGAAGCAGGAATCCCGGTGGGGACAGGAGATGTGTGGGGGTGTGGAGGTCAGCGTGGGGCAAACCCATCACTGTCCTACTTGGGAGAGCATGCTGCTCATCCCACAGTGCCTGCTGCGAAGGGCATGGGAAAAGCTGTTATATTGACTTTGAGTTATAATTTTGAGCCTTCTGCCCACTTTTGCTGGCTTGCTGAAAGGTGACTTCATGTGCATTGCCAGCAGCCCCAGGAGGGACTGTGCATGTGGCCTTTTGCCCGCTCTGCCACTGTGTGCTACCAGCCGGCCCCAATGAGTTCCTGCCCAGCCAGCCTCGCGTTGCTTTGGGAAGTCAGGGGTTGCCAGTGCCTGATTTCTCTGACATGTCTGTCCCATGGACTTGCAGAGACAGTGGCTGGGTAACATATGTCCATTGCCTGCAAATGAGCCCTGTAATAATTTTGTCTGTGCAGACACCAGATAGCATCCGTTACCCCCAGATTAGCCTTCCACAAGCTCAGGGATGGTCCCTGGCAGAGTGTCAGAGCCTAATGCCACTGGAAGAGCTGTGACAGCTGGTATGGAAAGATTACCAGTCATTCGAGATGAGGGAGGCCCTGGGGTCTGGGGTTTAGTTATATATTTAGAAGCTATTCTTAGTAACGGTGTAGGATAACACTATCCGTAGTTAGTTACAGATTGAGGTTATGCGGTGCTCTGTGGTGTTGTCTGTGGATCATTAGTGGCATCCATTTTTTAATTAAATGCAGCATGAAGTACAAATAAATAAGCAAGACATTAAGGTGACCATACATGGTGCACTATGCAGGAAAACAGCTAGAAAGAGAAAAGCCTGGAAGAAAAACAATAATCATGAAAGCATAGAGACTAGCCAAAACAGGCACAGCGAGCAAATTCTCACACTCAGAGAGAGTTCACGGGGCCATAAGGAACACTCTGATCAATACTGGATAATGTCTGATGGGCTTTTCCCTTTTTCAAGTAAGGTCTTTGAATCTCTGAATGTCCCAGCACCAGCCTTCAGGTGCGTATCAGGCTCCCCAGCTAGCCGTGCATGCCGCCTCGCAGCACAATCCAAACGGACCCTGACACTCCTGAGTCTGGGAACCGAGGACAGGATCAGGTGCCTGTGCACAGCTGCTGTCCTGGGTGCAGCATCCACCATGGCCTCGCACCAGCCGGAGGAATGCAGGTTTCTGTGCTGTGATCCCAACAGAAATCTGCTCGTTTGGCAAAGCATCTTGTGCTCAGCCAATGCCCGACACTAGAGATGCCTGGCAGGCAGGTGCCCGTGTCGGGTGGTCATAGAAGCAGGGAGTTTCTGGTTTTTTCACAGAAAGCCACCTCTTCTGATGGCCAGTCAGGTGTTGTTAGCTACATCCTGGCAAGGGCTTGCCACAGGCCTCTGAGATTTGTCGTAGTGAGTAAGAAAAAGATAGTTCAAGAGTTAGGTAATGATGTGCGCTGAGAATTGGAGACTGCAGAGATAAAAGGCAACTAGTAGCAAAGCAAAAAGACTGACACCACTTAAAAGGGCAGGAGAAGTAAAATGGCTAGACACATCATAGCCTTAATAGGAAACACATGAGAGATGTTGATCAGAGAATGCTGGCAAACAGATGAGGTCTCTGAAAAAAAAGAAAAAAAAAAAAGGAGGAAACAGAAAACAAGATGGAAAGATAAAATTTCAAAGCAAGCCCTAAATGGGTAGCAGTTCCAGCTAATAGGAAGACCTGTAGTGATTTTGCCAAGTAGTACACAGAGAAGCTGATGATCATTAACATCTTGATAAATTTATTATCAGACAATTCGATCCTGTCAATGTCAATTCCTTCCAAGAGACTAGAGGTGGTTTTGTAATGTAAGTAAAAGTAAGTGAATCCCTAAAACGACCAATCCTTATTGTTCACATCTTCATATACCAAACATCAGGAGTTCACAGTAAGACAGGCGTGACAGCCACCACCACCAGAGTTGCGGCCCACAGCTGTATCACCTTCCTTCATCTTCATCTGGCATCTCTTGTGTCCCACCATGGGGTTGCCCACCAGCTCCTGGCACAGATGGGGAGTAACCGAGCGAGTCCAGGCTCTGCACCACAGCTTCCTACCTGCTGCACGGTTTCTAGGAAAAGCTGGTTTTAACATCCACCCTGTGAAAATGGAGAAAGGCAGAGAGGCTCTTGCAGCAGGTTCAGCAGCAGTGAGCTGGAGGTGCATCCACGGGCCCTGGTACTGCTGCAGGGAGGTGCCAGCAGGGCTTGGGGGCAGGTTCCTGCTGGGGAGACACTAGATATGTGTGTGTGTGTCACTGCTGGCAGGGTTTTATGCAGTGCAAAAGTTAAATCTCTGCAGGTCCAGCTCGGCTTGGAGGTGAGCCTCTCTCCACACACAGAGCCGAAGAGCCCTATAGAGAGAAAAAAAGCTGAATTTCAGCAGTCCTGTCTGCTCCTGCCACCACCTGGAGAGCTGCTCTTGCATTTCCCCCCATCGCATTCTGAAGGATTCGCAGGCTCTAAAACCACGCTGAAGTTGTTCACAGGACAGGGAGTCACTAACTGGTAACTTGCTGCCAATAAGGCACAAAAAAAGCACAGAAATTTCAGTGAAAGCTAAAGAGTTGGCTGTTGCGCAAAAGGCACGCCTGCTACGCTGTGCTCTGCACAGAGGATACGTCACAGCAAAGGCAGCGCTCCAGGGAGGATTCACTCATTTGCTTTATGGAGCTTGATATACCTTGATTATTTTTTTTAAAGTTAATTATTCATGCCTCACACCATGTTTTGCAGCAAGGCTCTGCCACATTCTAAAACTAAAAATAATCTTCTTACATTTTTAATCAGGCTTCGTTATGAATGGCAGATGCTTGAAACCGAAGTGAAAATCATCATCAGTTGTATTTATTGGCTAAATTCCTGCTACACTCAAAGCTTGAGAAAAATCAAACACATTTGACAGCTGGTAGAATGAAAGGAAAGGATAAATCTTACCCTGACAACATACACCATATTTACCATAAGCTGTTAAACTCAAAGAAGCATCAGCCTTCACCCAGCATACCATTACTGCTGTAACGGGGCCCTTAAATTACTGTGCAGTTATCGGGGGAGGAGAGGTTTGCTCTGCAGATGCTGGGGTGCCCCCATGGTCCTCGTTTGCCCAGTGTCACTCCATTCAGGTGCTGCAGCACTGGAGCACGGCTGCACCCACCAGTGCGATGGGACGGGCAGGGGTCCATGTCTCTCAGCCTCCAGCTCTCTGGCAGAGCTGTGCCTGCCGCTGGGCGCTCTGGAGCAGCACTCCCGGTATCACCCACCCATTCCCAAGCAAGGCTGGCAACCCTGCGCCAGTGGCATGGAGGTGTTAGAGACACAGAGAGCCCCTGAGCTTCTCATTAGCTTTTCATTTTGCAGCAAGCTACTTTTGTTGTCTGTAAGTATATTACCAACAAACATGACCACTTAAAAGGCTTCAAGACCAGAGGTGTGTTGCCATGCTTGCTCCAGCTCCCATGTCTGAGACAAACTGCACAATGCTTCCCAGTTGTGGAGCGTGGGCTGCAGCGGCCGAGCCGTGCAACGGGGACGGGAGAGCAAGGGCAGCTGGGGCTGTGCCCAGGACGGCTGCCTCCCGGCAGTGACAAGGCAGGGGATACTGCAGTGCCCAGTCGGGGACAGCACCTGACCCCGGCAGCCCTTCTGCAAACAAGGGGTGATCCATATCTCTTCAATCAGGGCAGCAAGATGATTTCCCAGTAATTTAAGTACAGAAAGATAAAGTTTCAGCTAACTTGTTAACCTGATTGGTGAGCACTAACTCCAGTGTCACATTTCACCCCCAAATAATTGGGGAATTATGATTTGCATTCATTCCCTCTTCACCTGTGGGTCAGAGGTCCGCTGCATTCCTACAGCATTTAAACAGCTGTTTTGAGGTAATGGTAATGCATCGTGTACCTTGGAGTCGCTTGTGTAGGTTACATCACAGTGAGCGAACTTAGAAGGGCAACCCCTTCCCTCCCAACTAGAGAGCACGGTGTAGCCTCTTATCACAACTAGTTATGGGACTCTATAAAACATTTGCTAACTTACCACATTTCATGGGCTTGCATTGCTTGAAGACTGTTTGTCTATGAAATACATTCCTAAAGAGAACACTGAATAAAAAAAATATGTCTGAAATAGAAATGCATGAGTTACAGGAAAAAATCCCATTTTACTACCAGGGGTTTGCAGAGTATTATTTGGGTCTGTTTTCACTTGATTTCACACTATGCAGATTTATTAGGTTACAATTAAATATCGGAGTAAAATAATTCTGCAGATGAGGGATGTACTGTGTTTATAACACGATGCTGTGTATCTATAGCAATTAGTATGTTACAATTTAAGTATTATATTTAGCTTTCTACTGAATGTAATCAAACCCAAATTCCAGCATCTTTCACAAAATAAAATCTGTCTACAAAGAGCATTAGAAGTGGCTAGCCTTATCTAATTAAAAAATGAACTACAACTTTACACTAATAAGAAAGAATCCCAGCTCCTTCAAAATAGAAAATACTTTATTTACTCAAGCATTAGCACTTCTGAGCTTCAATAGGATTAGAAGACACAATGCCACTGAAAACCTAGGAAAATGTGTAACAAAAGGGCATTATTTAGGTTTCAAGCGTGTGAGAGGCCATGTGCCCTGACAGATACATGTGCTGTGGTGTGATCCATGTTCAAAGGATGTTATGGCAAGGATGGGCTTTCATCTTTGATTTCCTGTCTGCATCGTCAATCACAGACCGCTTCACTGTGGCCCAGCCTCCTCCCCACATCCCTCCTGAACCTCCCGTTCTGCCCCCCATCCCACTGACCCGTGGTGATACCCAAGGTCCCTTGCTGTGAACCATTCACCCACCTGATCTCCAGCTGAAGCCGCAGCGAGATGGTTCTTGCGCGCGGTGGTGCCTCTGCTTGGCCTCAGCTCTCGCTGCCATCAGCACCTTTCAGTGCCAGCTAGGAAAATACTTCACCTTCATTCCAGGTGGTGTCAGAAGCCCTTTGCTTTGCAATGATAGGTTCAGTAAAGTGGGGAGGAGAGCCAGTCCAGCAATTTACAGCTTTGACATTTAAGTTTATGAGTTAGGAAAAGAAATCAGTCTTTGTGTCCCTGCCATGACCGGCAGCACTGAGCCCAGAAGTGTCCTTCTTCCCAAGCTTGCTTTCCTCTGGCTTCGGGCCTTTGCATCTTTGTCTTATTAATTCCCCATCAAATTAATTTTGATCCACAATTTCCTTCCCTCCACACAGTTGTACAGTGCAGAGGCAGTGACCTCCCTCTGCACCAACCTGCCAGCCTGCTTTGTCAGCTCCTACAGCCACAGGGAGGGACAGGGCTCCTGGACCAGGGATCGAGGTGGGCTGGGGAGCTGTGATGGGATGTGCTATTGACTGTTCACTTAAAATGACCAGGAGAAGCTACCTCAAAACTCTGGCTGCTTTCTGAACCCGGCAGTGTTCCCCCATTGTTGTCTTCCACCTCTCTCTATATATACATACATTTCCCATGTGACTTGGTTTGCTTCTGAATCACATCTGAGACTCTGCAATTGCTAACATGTTTTACCAGGGTTTCTTGCTTAGATGACTCTCTTTTCTTTGTGAGGGGCAGCACAGAAATACTTTTAAAGCCTGCATTTTAACTAAACTTTTGCTTTTACTCCCTTTGGGATACAGGTGAAGAGTCATATGAGTTACATTGACCTTAATTAAACATCAATATGGGCTAAGGTAGGCTTCCTCCTCATCCTCTAACTTCTGCTCAGAGGCAGTAATTTCATGTCTGACCCTTGCCTGTCCCTGCTGCTGTTTCCCCTCCAGACCCGTGCAGCTCTAGACCACAGCTGGAAAAGCCAGAGGAAGCTTTTTGTGGGCAGTGTGCAGAAAGGTGCTGCCCTGGTTGCTACTAAATGCTTTAGCTGAAGACTTCATCGACACAGTGGGTGCACAAATACACAGCCCGTGCTGGAAACGGGCTTTTGCCAGGTGAAGGGGGATTAGAGTGGCAGAGAATCTTTTCAAATTTCAAAGCACATTTTGCCAATTATGAAACCTATTAAAGTCAGTCTCTAGGAAGCTACCAGAGTGGGTTTGTGGCATGCCCTCTGCCCGTGGAGCAGGCAGGGACACAGAGTGGGGCAGAGCACGGGGTCCACGTGGGCTGGGAGGAGCAGCATCTCGCTGGCAGTCTCCTTTTGTTTGCAGAGTGGTGCTTTGCACAGAGCCATAGTGTAGACAATGTGTAAACTGTTGGGAAAGAAGAAAATTATTTTGGGTTGAGCGCTTTGTCTGAACTTTGTCCTTTTCTCAAGCAAAAGAAAATATTATTTCACCCTTTAAAGAGCCACACATAATAAGAGGCAAAATGTCAAGACCAGTGTTGATATAAACCCCCAAGGAAAACAAACATCTATGTGGCTTCTCCAAAAGGTCTCACTTCCTCACCCCTCTCCCCTAGTTTAAACAGATTTAGTAACTGAGGAAGGGGGGAGGGAGGGCTTCTCCTCCGGTTGCTGCTGAATGTCCTTTGCACGGACCCAGTTCTGCAGCATCCTCAGTGCAAGGGTCCAACCCCACATGCAGCACCTTACATGGTGCACATCTGGGGTGGTAACATCTCCACCTCTCCTGAGAAAAGTTGGGTGCACAAGGCAGAGAGGGAAACGAGGAGCAGGACAAAGCCACAGACCCGTTTTAGCACACAGGGCAACGCAGACTCTGCAACAAAGAGTGTCCTGTGCGGCTCTGGAGGACGAACGCTTACCAGCATGTGCTGTTTATACAGTGCTGAAAAATGGCCTTGAATGGTACGGGAGGGCTGCCTTGTCAGAGTGGATGGGCACACCAAAATCATCAGGCTGTTACCTGTTTGGATCTGTTGGCTTTTTCAAAGAGTTATGTGGGGTTGGAGCTGTTGGAGACTGAGGAATGAAAATTTGCTTATATGTAAACTCATCCCATTTTTGTATTATCTTTAGTAAGAGGTATATTGAGGTCTGGGGTGATGCAGAAGATGTGCTGCATGTTTACAGAGCAAGTCGCCCTTCTGCTCCCACCACATATCTTCACAGTTCCTGTTGGTCTCATCTTTCCCCTTGAGCTCTGCACTCCTCAGCATCCTGATGCTGCAGAGGGCCTAGTTTTAAGTGACAGTTGTTCCATTGCTGGGGACAGGTTCAAGCTGTTTCAAAGCCGTTCAGCAGTTAGCCTGAAATACGAAATTCCCAATGACAATGCTGTTACCAGAAAGCACAGACACAGTAATTCCCACCCACAGCAGCAATAACTGTCACGTGGTGCCACACAAAGTGCAGAAATTAATAATTAAAACCCTTGAACAGGCTTTGGAAGAGCTATGTTATTATGTGCATCAGAAACAGGATAAATCACAAGCAATTCAGTAGTATATTCCCAGGTTCACTCATAACCATCATGGTATTTGGAGTCCCTTTGGGAGCAATAAATGACAGAGATTCCATATTATAAAAATAAACATGAACTTAAGTGGCAAGGATTCATTTAAACCAAAAGGGAAAAGACTTCACTACTTACACTATCAGTTTAACATAAGTAGAGCAAGTTTTACCTTGGAGTATATGCCCAGTGCTAGGCAGAGGGGATCACAGCAGGGGGAGGTGGCTAACAATGTTTGCTTCTCCTTGAAGCTGCTTGCCCTAGTAACAGCTGTGGGTTTTCTACCTAAATTCTGCAAAATATGAGCCCTCAAAGTGCCGTTCCAAAGTGAAAATAAAAGGCAAAATGCAGCTGTTTGTGATCCCACTGCACTTCTATTCAGCCTTACCTTAAATGAGTGACTATGACCCCCCCTATATACAATATTGGGGTTTTGTCATAGGTGTCATGTGATTCAATATTGCCTTTAAAGCCCTTGGGCTATATGGGACGCCTAGCACTTACTTTAAAATGTGAGATTCTAGTCCTTATGCTCACAGCTAAGGGCTGACAGGGTGACTCATGGTACTCCGAGAGCAAGAGGCAAACTCAGCCATTATTTATTGATCTTAATGGGTTTAAGCCACCTGAGTGTATTTCAGGAGCCTGATTTTGAAGCTTTTCTCTGAATAATTGTTTCAGCATTTTTCCCCAAAATGCCTGTTCAAGTTTAAATGATGACAGGCTTTTCCAAGCTGACATTCCTCTTTTTTTTTTCCTCTAGTAAATACCAGGACATCCTGCAGCACAGACCAACAAAATAACAACAATCAAACAATACCACTAGACCACATGTGAAATGCTATCACCCATCTGATCAGTTTGTGCTGGGAGGGGGGGGACAGCTTGGCTTGGTGGTTAGATTCTCAGCAAAATGGAGAATGGACTGGGAAGAGCCAAGAGGCAGACAGAGTGCCAGCACTTGTGAAAGCAGACCTGCATCACAGCCCAGGAAAATTACTCAGAGGCTTGAGCTAACAAGCCTTTCCCTGGCAAACCACCTCGTGACTTCAACCCATCCCATTCAGTGGGAACTCTGCCTGGGTGAGGGCTACCACGTTTGGCCTCACATACACTCTTCACTGTTTCTGCCCACAAACACTGCCTTTTCTCAGATCTTAACTGCATCCTGCTTCTGATGTTGGCTCCTCCTTTACAGGCTCTGTTTCAATTAGCTCCCTAAATAAATACAATTCTGATGTGTGGTCTCATGGTGGGTTATTAAACTGGCTCCAGAATGCTTTTCACCAAGAAGCAGGTAACTTTCCACTGGTTTATCGTACCCTGTAATTCACTTCACACTTCTGATGTAAAAACCCCACGGGATAAACAAGTACAGGCATTTGTCTTTTGCTTGATAGCAGTTTTTTTTCTAATCTCTTGAAGAATTAACCTTAAAATTATTATTGATGGAAGGCAGAGCAAGTCTGGTATGTGTAGATCAGCTCTGCAAGTATGTGCAATCTGCTGTAATATCAGTAGATGGAGCTAAGTGAGAAAAGAACGACTTGAGTGTCTGAGTGTTTCTCCCACGGTGCAGGTTTGGCTCTTGATTTGACCCAATTACGAAAAAATCTCTCGTTTAGTTCCTGATGCTTTGAAAGTAGTATAGGGAATAGTTATGTGTAGCTCTGCCAGCAGGATACCCAGTGGAAAACAGTGACTTTTGGAAAAGTAAAGATCTGGAGACAGTTTAGCCTGAGGGACAAAGTATACAAGAGAAAGGAAAGAGGATAGTTGCATTATTTTTTTGGGGAAGTGAGAGAGGAGAAGAGTAATCTGTGAGGGTGGCAGTAGGGTTCTGAGCACTGAAATCTTCATTCCTCTTCAGAAAGTCCTAGAAAGTTACTCAGCTGGGCATTAATTATCCTCAGCATCTCAGAGGATGCACTTTTGATGATGCTGTTGCCTGGGAAGCAGATTCAGAGAGTAGGTGCAGCATCAGTGCCATCATCCACTGTCACAGAGCTTCCCTGGAGAAGCTATCTTCTCCACAGTGATAACAGGAGGTACATGGAAAGTGGAATTCACCCTTTGTAGTGGGCTTGCACGTTGCACAAGCTTGCTAAGGAACCTCCAGTCTGAACAAACCGAGGCTGATGAATGGTAATGCAACATTATCTAACCATGGACCACACAATTCACCAAGCTGTGTGGTGCAGGCAGCGTGCTCAGCAAACCTCTGTTGCAAAAGGCTTAGGGTATAGGCACATGAATCTGAAAACTCTTAACACTGCTTGCATCAGTAAAGATGCTCACATGCAATTTTATAATCCAAAGTCATCCATCATTTTTGTCATTTTTTTGTGATGTCTGATAATCTTTTACAACCTCATGATGGTGATTTTATTTGACTGTACCTTCTCAACAGCACTGTTGTTTTAACATATTGAACATATGAAAACATCAGACAGGAAGCCAGGAGGAGCTCCTGATACTACTGTGCAAGGCGCAATGCAGAGAACACAAAGATTAGAAAGCAGAAGTATTCCTGAGCTTCAGGAATTGTGAAGCCTTTTCTTTTGCTTCTTTCTGCTACAATATAGCAGTAGTTGTCTGTGAGGAGAAAGGATTATAACTGTTAGAGGAACAGAGGAAATTTGCTTTCTGCACACTGAGTAAACTGTACCTCAGTAGCTGTTAAACCAAAATGAAAGACCACATCCACACTGACAACCAGCCTACTTCATTAAGAAAGACATTGGAATGGTAACGTTTTGCCCAAGACATATTCTAGAATATGTGCTACTTTGCTTTACACCAAACCATCTCCATGTTTGTGGAAAAAAACCCCAACACTTCACTTACCAGGAGAAATGGAAAACTTGTGAAAACAAACTCAAGTCCTCACAAAAGTCTCTGTTTTCAGTGCAGGATAGTTACTAAATGAATTGAGTGTGAATGCCTGGGTGAGCTCAGCAAAACCGCCCTGCTGACCTCGTGCCAGGCAGAAGGTGTCTCACCCTGGGAGCGGGAGGATGGCAGAGCGGGGTGAGGGGAGAGCAAAGCACCCGTGTGCCTCCCAGCAGTTCACTGCAGTCCGTTTAAAGGACTCTTATTGGAGCTGAAATAGTGAAGGACAAAGGCAATAGTACTGAATGCTCTCTGTGATTTGAAGAAACTGAGAATATTTCTTTGTTTAAGGTCTTCAATTATTTTTAGCCCTTGCTGAATGTTGCTTTATGCAGATGTTGGTTATTTTGGAAGTTGCTGCATTCTAGTGGTCAGCAAACACATCTCTGCATGTTTGCAAGTTCTCTTGAATGTCATATGGTGAAAGGCAGTAAAGAAAGGCAAAATGTAAATTAGTATGGTTCTTTCTGTTTCTGCACTTGTTTTATTTTTAGCATCTGAAGCTTAAAACATTACCAGGAATACCTGGCATGTAAAGAATAGCGAAAGAAAAATAACATTATTCCAAGCTTGCTCTGCTATTACCTGTCTTTGTCCCTTTCTGAGACTGCATTGGGTGTGACAAGGCCAGCATCGCTCCGCAGGCTGGGAGTTTGAGGGCAAAGGCTGGCACATATGTCTCAGTTCTCACCCAGCACACTTTTACACCTTTCATGTATGACCAATGGTACTTACTGATCTAAAAGAGATGAATTAGAGCTTTTAAGGATGTATAGAGAGTGCACAGTTGACACAGTTTAAGGAATTATTAAAGCAGCATTTGGGTACGTAGGTTGGCCCTGCAGCTGCAGGCATTCTGGGGGAGGAGGAGTATGGCAGCAGGAGGATGCATGTGTGCTCTTCTCTTGGTGGATTCCCTGTGAATGGCTGAGGCCCCTGTGCAGGTGGCTGAGAGGGGCTGGTCATGCCTCGCTCTCCCCCTGCCTCTTCTCTGCGTGCCGAGATTGTTGCAGAGGCAAAAATGACTAAGTAAGATTTTTCCATGCAACAGGTAAAAATTCTGAAGATATTCTATTTCTCTAAAAGTATTCAGAAGGCAAATAAAAAGAGCAGAAGGGTGGGTTTAAAAAGCTCTCTGAAACGCCAGCCTTTTTTACAGTCCATTACTGCAAACACATTATGCCTGCAGTGCTCAAATGTAAGTCAGTCAATGCAACTGGCAAACAAACTGATGCCTTACAGTTCTAATTATCCAAATGTTCTACACTTAGCATATAAATATTAAATCCTCATAAATAATGTTGTCAAGTCTATTTGATTTTGACTATTGTATTGTTAAATGAAACAAACACTATATTTAAATTTATTCCACTTGCAGTTTCATTGTTCAGCTTTATTTTGATTTCTTTTAAAAGACAAAGAGAAAAGCACATCCATCCTATACAGCAGGCTACAGCCAAAATAAATGCACATCAAATAAGTTTATTTAAACAGACATGCTCATAAAATGTTAACAAGACACCAAATAATTACAGGAAAGGGCTAAAGTCCAACTCTGTATGAAGTCCAAAGGTCTGAGTTGTATTTAAGACAGAGATCAAATAAAATATGCATTGACAGTATAACACCAAGTCTTCTATCATCAGTGATACATCCATTTTTTTTGAGGCCAATAAACTTTAATGTGCTAGTGGGGTTGTATCCAAATCACATAAAATGCCCTGCCATAGAACATGTAGAATAGACTAAAGCAGGGGTTACAGTTCAAAATATTATCCTATTACCTTTTTTTTTCTTCCCACTTCCATTTTGATGCAGGAGCTATGTTGCTTACTACTTTATGGTGCTCTAAATGTTAGTGCTTCTACTACAGAAAAACGCACATCC
The DNA here is from genome assembly GCF_023638135.1 of Falco biarmicus. NCBI lineage: Eukaryota > Metazoa > Chordata > Aves > Falconiformes > Falconidae > Falco > Falco biarmicus. The sequence goes on along the minus strand of NC_079296.1, from coordinate 2,314,320 downwards.
TTATTATTTGTAAACTAATTACCTTTGTTTACCTAAATCAGCCGACAGGTTATGCTGGTCACTTGAGGTCTCACATAGGATTTCTCAGCAGACAGCTGATGGGCCATTTGCTCTCTTGTTGTCACCTGTGAGGGTCTCAGTTACAAGGGATGCCATCCCCAGGACAAGTAGGTCTTGGGGAGTGGATTACTGCAGGATTTAGGCAGCTTGTGCTGCCTTTCATCCCTGTGTGTTAGTGTCGCTGGTTAGTGTTGCTTGTATAGCAGTGCCAGTTTGTTCTGCTGTTTTCCTGTGTGTGGGGTACCCTGACGTAAGCTTGGTGGAAGCTTAAGGGCCAAAGAGCTGCTTTGCACTTAAGGTGTCTGGGCTCTAAACAAATGGCTTATTCTCTCTTTATTTCATTTTCATATGGAAAGGGTTAAAACACTCTCCCCTCGGCAGAGTCTCCTTCAGCTGTCCTCTGCTGTGGTCTGCCAGATGCGAGTGCCATACAGTGCCTGGCAGAGCAGCATGTGCCCTTACCCAGCACAGAAAGGAGAGGGCCCTGGTGTCTCCCGGCTCATGGGTATGCAGACGGGTGAGGTGCCCAAGGCTGGAAGGGGACAGTGTCCCTGCTAAAGCCAGGAGGCTTGTGCGAGCAGAGACTGCCTTGCAAACGCTAGTGTTAACGTTGGTTCTGGCTCCACAGTCGGGGCTGGCCGTCTTCTCTCTCGGTCTGTACTGAATCCATGTGGCATGCTCAATGAGAGAAGCTTGGGTTTTCCCTGAGTACAGGCACATCCCATACAATGCTTTCCCTCTGAGATTAAGAACGTTCTTTCTTCTGGCTGCAAAGAAAAACTTAGAAACATGACCAGAAGGTACCCTCTGCTTTAGCCACTAGAAATAAAAGATGCTTAAAGATCCCATGCTTTTAAATTGCTCTTATGATATTTTTAAAGCCAAATGATGGATTTTAAACACCTTGGATTAGTGATACTGAAATCAGGTGCCCTTTGTTGATTATCTCTATTATTGTTGTCGTTGTTTGAATAAAGGACGCCAGTGTTCCTATCTCCACCTGCTGGAGACCTATAGGTCTGGGCTGTGTCATGCTGGAGAAATTCAGGTGACATTTACATTTTCATTCCAAATTACGGATCCAACAGATATTATTTGCACGTCTGTAAATATTCTAGGTGTATTGGGGTTGTAGGATGGTGAGCAGAATGTATATGTTGGCAGATGCTTCTTTGTAATTATTTCACTGTAGTGAAACCGAGGCTGAAATTCAGCCCCCCCTCTTTTTTTTTAAGATGCCTATATGATTCTATATAATTTTAGTATATATAAACAAGCTTTAAATTGTTTTCCCTTGGCACTGACATGATTGGAACAGCAGTTTCAGAGGTGAAAGGCCTGTAATTAATACAGCATGCCAATCAAATCCCATCAGTGAAACACATTTCGTTAATATTTGTTTTTTTTACTGTTAAGCCACGTTATAAACATTTTAGCAGTTCACATCTGTCTCTCATAGAATAATTGTAATTGAAATTAAAATGCTATTTTTTCCAAGGTAATTATATTCTAGAAGCATACATCCTTGCTGGTGGACATATGATGTTTTCAGCTGTGTATCTCAGAGCACTGAAAACTCTTATTTAGCCATCAGTAACAACTGCTTTGTATGTCTTTCACCTGCCAAAAGAAAAAAAAAGTTACCCGGAAAATTCCTCTTCATCTTTACCAGGTTGTGCCCTTCCTTCATCCCATTATCTGCCTTCTCCCAGCCTTTTAAGCATATAAATTCAGGTAGTTCCAGCCCATCTTTGTCCTGCCCTCCTCTCTGCCTCTTCACACAAAGCCCAGTCCTCAACCGGGACTTGCTCACACGAGCCTCTGGCAGAGACATTTCCCTGTCCAGGGGCAAAGGGGTCCCAGGGTCACCACAACTGTCCTCAGGTGATGGACCCAGAGGTATCTGAGTCTAGCAGCAGTTGCTTCAGTGAGCAGTGGCTGCTCTGGCAACAGAGATGCTTTAGGATCTCACAACAAAATACTGTGCAACATTTTTCCATCTTCGTGAATTGAGTTTAAAAATTCAAAGTCTTGCTGTCTTCAGAAGTGACTTTTCCCATTTTAACAGCAGCATTTTAATATCTTAGCAATAATGATATTAGTATATATATCTTATTTTATTATCATACTTTATTCATTAAGCACATGTTTTGTTGGCATCTTTGATTGCAACTTCTCCTTCCCACAAAAAAAAAAAACAGGGAAAAGAATCTGTAGCACAAAAGGTGCCAGAAACAAAATTTTTAAAATACTGCACGCTGTCCAGTGTATGATGATAGTTTGAAATCAGCTAATTGAAGTTTCTTGCTTTCCTTGTGTTCTGCTGTGAGATTCCTCCATGTGATAAAAGGAGTATAAATGTGTATGACCCCTAATCCTATCACTTCACCAACTTTCACAGCTGAGGAAAACAGGACGTGAGAGCCCCTTTAACGTGCTGTATTGGCCTCCTGAGTAATCTTATAACCTGTCATATAAAAAACCGGTATAACAACACATCAACATACTCAGTCTTCCCCCAGTTTTACGAGCAATGGGTTTATTCCTCGACACTAGTAAAAATTAAGACCCAGGCGCTCGTGTGCTGTGGGTATTTAAGCATCCGAGCCTGGGTGCCCGTCCCAGCAGAGCCGAGCTCGGCAGCCGGTGTGGGGTGAGCCCGGTGCCGCAGGCGGGCAGCCGCGGGGTCCCATCGGGGCTAGGCGCGGAGCCCGCCCAGGCGGCGCGGGGGGGGGCCGCCCGTGCCCTCCCTGCTTTGTTCCCCCCCTTCCAGGCCGCCGTGCTCGGCGCGGGCCGGAAGGCGGAGCGGGGGCTGCGCGGGTGCGGACCTCGCCGGGGGCTGCGGAGCGGCGGCTCCAGTGCGGGAACCCGCAGGCTCCAACCCTCCTGCTGCAGCCAACAGCAGAAACGTAAATGTACTCATCTATTAGTTCGTATGACGGGCTTCTCGGGGTTGTGGGGGAAGTTTTTTTGTTTTGTTTTTTTTAAATCGGGCTTAAACAGTGTTACGGGTTGAACAGGAGTTTAGCTCCCGCTCTGTGCGGGCAAGTGACTGACCAAATCAGAATTTATGCCATGAAACTCTCTGCTTCCGAAGTATAAGATCAGCATGTGCAGGGGGGCATGCTGTCCCCCATGCCTTCAGGTGACCGAGACTGCAACTGACTGCATTCACGTCTACAACGATCCCCCTGAAAAGCAGACCGTACCATTCTCCACCCGCTGTTATAGTTCTCTGCTTTATAGTCCCTTTTCATCCGGGTTGAAAGGGTGCTTCGAACCTGCGGCAAATGTGGCTGATTGGGCACACGTTTATCGGATAACACGACTGTTCTTGGGGAACACCTTTCCCCGTGTGTTGGGCAAACACTGAATCTCAGAAACACCTGGGGAATCTCTACGGGACGAGCAAAGCCGAGGCTCGGGCTAGCGGCAGGTGGAGCAGCCCCGGCCCCCCCGGACTGCGCTGCCCCGTTTGCCTTGTGCCGAGCTGCGAGACACCGAAACGCGCAACGGAGGCAAAACCGGGCACCGCAACTGCTGCGGATTCCTCATCCTGACCAAAAATAGAAATGCTAAAATAGAGAGGCCAATCTGTAGTGCGAGGAGGAGTGTCAGATGGGCTCATCTGTCATTGTCTAAATGAGGCTGAGGGGGAAAGTGTTTATTGTTCGTGATAACCTTTGAGCCCCGGGAGCAGAGCATTTCTTTTAGGAAAACACCTTTAGAAGGGATTCCTCTTCAATCCGACGCCGCAGCTGAATTTATACGAACTTACGTTCCGAGATAACTAGAAATAGTAAGCTTTGTGCTTATTGCTAATAGGGGGAAAAAAAAAAAAAAATGACGGCGTCCCGCCGGTTGTCCCAGCGCCGGGGGGGGGGCGGGGGGCAGGACACGGCGGGGGGACGCCGGACCGCGGGCAGAGCGGGGGGCTAGGGGACGCGGCGGGGGCAGCCGGTGCCAGCCCAGCGCGGGGCCGGGCGGCCGGAGCCTTCCCGGCTCGGAGACCTGCAAGGGCTGCTCCAGGTCCCGCCTCGCCAGCACCCAGCATGTCAGATAAAAACGCAGACATGCAGGAGAGAGAGAGGACAACAAAATGCTGCTAGAAGAGCCTGCAGCTTCGTGTGCATCTTCAGAATGATCAGCTGGCATCAGGTGAGAACATGTCATGCTAGGGAATTACATCACGCAACCACTCTGCACGACAAGCTGCCAGGCGTGTGTGTCAGGGAGCTGGGAAGCAGAAGCCTGTAAGCAAGATGGATCTGAGGCGGGAGAGGCAGGAGCAGCTCCGCGGGGCCGGGGGCTCTCGGCGGCTCGGCCCGGCTCCCCCGCCGCAGGCAGCCCCGGGGCTGCCCGAGCGCTGCTCCGTTTGCTGCGCGGCACGGACGCTGCGGCGGTTTTCCTCCCTCTTGATGTACCGAGTGTGCTTGGAGTCCCGAAGCAAGTATTTCCACCCCTGCATTCCTTAATAACAGTGCAATAATCACTAATACAAACCAGAAAGGAGCTCTCCGCTCTGCTCTTCAAGGGAGTGCTCAGGCCGGGGAGGTTAGCAGCGCTATTTATTTGCACGGCGCCTGATATTTCCCCATTTTACGTGATCGGTTTCTATTTACAAAGGCAGTTCAGGAGAGCCACAGCAGAAAAGCCCAGACAGATAATGTAACACAATTACCTACCGACTGAATTTTCTGCAAACTATTAATATCTGTACTTAAAAAGCGACATCGACTCGCAGGCAAAGCCCTCTCCTTTTTCTCTCCAAACTCTTTTGTTTTTCGTTTCTCCCTCCAAGAAGCACCGGGCAGAGCTGCCGAGCCGCGGGGAGCGGGGCTCGGTCCATCCCGACACCGCGCCGGGGACGGGCTCCAGCTACCGGCGGCCCGCCGGGCCCGGGGCTGCGGGGGCTGCAGGGCAGCCCTGGCCGGGGACCGGGCTCCGCGCCGGAGTGCCCCCGTCCGTCGGGCCCCTCGGGAGCAGGCGCTCGCCCCTGCTCGCCCCGACCCGCTGCCGGGACAAGACCGGCCGGGTCGGGGGCTCCTGCCGGAGGGGATGCCCCGGCGGCGGTCAGGGACACGAAGGGACCGGCACTGTCTCCCTGGGACGGGGTGGGAGCCGGGGGCAGCGCGATCCGGGGGACGCTGCCCCGGTGGAAGCTGCCGGACGAAGCCTGCCCTCGGGTAGCGCTGCGCAGCCGCGCAAAAGGCGCGCGGACGGACCGGTGTCTGCGCGGCTCCGGGGCAGTACAGACTGCTTTCCATGGGCCGGGCCTCGGCCCTACCGGGCACCCACACCCTAACGGGTCCCACGGGGGCCTCTGGGCGAGCGGGAACCGTCTGAGACGGGAGAAGCATCCCGCAGCGGCGGGTTCGGCGGGTCGGGCACCGACCCCGCGCTGTCCCCGTGCTCCCGGAGCGGGCTCGGCAGCGGAACGGCCGCGGGCACAGGCGCGGCTCCCCTCGGGCAGCGGCCCCTGCGCTGCGGGCCGAGGCGGCCCTGGGAGCGCGGGTTGCGCGGGTCCACGGGCGGCCGACGGAGCCGGTTTCCGTGGGGCCTGGCGCCCTCCTGCCCGCGCTGCTCCGGCCCGGCACTGCGGGGGAGGAAGGAGGGCGGCTCGGGCACCCGCTCCCGTCGGCACGGAGGGGGAAAACGTTAGTCGTATCCGGGAGGCTGCCCAGCTCCAAGAGGAAACGATTTCTCGTTGTTGGAATTTTGGGGTATTTTGTTTTCCTGAAAATCGAATTTTATTTAGATACCTCGATTAAGCGTATAGAAACGATCCTGCAGCGCGTCGGAAAATCAGAGGAGCGGGCAGCTCCCTCCCCTCCGAGGAGCGGGCCCCCACCGACGAGAGCCCGCTCCCTGTCCAGCGAGCGGCCCCGCGGCTCCCGGCAGCCGCCCAGGCGCTGCCGCCGCCGTCCCGGCCTGATGGGCCCCAGCGTCGCTCGGCACGGTCAGCCCGCCCGCTCCTGGAGCCGAGGCTACTGTTTGGGGAGCGGCGTGACCCGCAGGTGCCGGGATCCTGCCGAGATCCTGCCGGGCAGCCTGGCGCGGCCGTCTGCACCGGCGGAGCGGTGTCCCGGCGCGGTCCCGCAGCACCGCCCGCCCTGGATGTGCCGGCGCCGAGCGCTCGCCGTGCCCCGCGGGGCCGTGCCGTGCCGCTACCGCTCCTGCCCGGCTAGCAAGGGCCGAGGGCTCGGCCCACCGCGCCGTCAGCGCTGGCCCGGTGCTCCCGCCCGGGCCGCCCCACGCACCTGCCAGTTCGCGGGAGGAAAAGCGGAAGGTTCAGGGTCGTCTCGTCCCTTTCCGTCCCTCTGACGCACCGCCCCGTCCCCGCCTGTGCGGGAAAGGCGGCTCTCCGGAGCGGGTCTCTGCGGCGGGAGCGCGTCTCGCCGGCGGGGACAGCCCTCGGGTCAGGCAGCGCCCGGCCCGGTGAGCTGAGGCTCCCGGCTTCCACCCGCGCCCCTGGGGCACCTGCCGTGTCGCGGCACGGGAGAAGCCACCGACGCGGTCACGGCCTCCGCCGCGCTGGCCCAGCCCGCTCCCCGGTAGCGGCGGAGTTCCGACGGCAGCCCCAGGGCCGCGGCGGGAGCGCGGACGCTCCAGGCCTGGCCGGCAGCGCGGGGGGGAAACGCTGCCGCCCCCTCCCGCTGCCGGCCGGCGGGGCCGGTGCGGCGGCCCCGCAGATGAAAGGCTGCGCTCACAGGCGCGCCCCGCGCCGGCAGGTCCCGGCCCCCGCGCCCCCCCCCCCCCCCCCCCCCCCCCCCCCCCCCCCGCGGGTGCACATGTCAGAGTTCACAGACCTGGCTGCTGCCTTTACAACACTGAGCTGTAAAAGAGCGGATATTAAACCGGTATAATAGATCCAACTCTAAGGAGAGGTTAAATTTCCCAGTGAAACGAAGGTATTTGCCCTGAACTAGGAAAAGACACCCCTCCAGCCCCCCGGGCTGGGAAACCCGCGGAGCCGTCAGAGCCTGGCGGTAAACTCTGCCCCCAGCCCTGCACCTGGCATCGGCCGCCGCGGGGACACATGTGCGCGCCACGCCGCTGCCAGCCGGAGCTCGGCCTCTCGTGGCCGCCCCGTCGGGTCCCTGCCCGCGCACGGCAGCCCCGGGAGAGCTGGCCAGGCTGCCGTGGGTGGCGAGCGGGTCGACAGCGAGAGCGCTGGGGCTTGCTCCGAACCGGACCCCCCTCCGGGAGAGCCGCTCCCGGGCCTCGTCTGCCTGCCCGGGGCCTCTGGGGCGAGCGCGATGGCCGCCCCGCAGCGTGGCTGCTGCCGGGCCGGGCCATGCGGCTCAGAGAAGGGGGTCGGGCCGGGGGGCAGCTCTGGGCCCGGGCTGCTCTGGTAACACGGGCTGTGCCCGGATGAGAGGCCAGGGCAGCGGGCTGAAGCAGGCCCGGCGGGGCCAGTGCTGCGACGGGAGAGCGGCCAGCGGGAGACCAGGCACCCGGTGAGCGCCAGCAGCGCAGCCGTCTCCGCGGGTGCGGCCCTCGCGCGTCGTGCCCGGCGCCAGGCGAGCTGCTGGCTCGCGGCGAGAGAGGGGACAGCGCGGAGCCGTGCCTGTCGCCGCAGGAGGGGCCGGGCGGAGCGGCCCCGCTCCGGGCCAGCGCGGCCCCGACGGGGCCCAGGTGCCGATGCCCGCCCCGCAGCTCCCTTGGCGTTCGGGCGGGCGAGGGGACCGCGCCCTCCAGTCCCCGAGGCCGCACGGCGAGGCGCTCCGCCGACGGAGGGGGACGCGGAGCCCAAGTCTGTCTGCCGCGCTGCCCTCAAAAATCCACTTAAGAAAGATGAAGGCGCATGCAAATGTGTGGCGCCTCCCTGCTTGTGCCTTTAATCTTGGTAAATTGACTCTAGTTCCTCCAGGCCCCCCGAAAATGCACACAGCGCGCACCGCACCAGAGCCCGGCTGGAACTCCCAGCGCGCCGCGCACTCACACACGCACCCGCCGCCTTCCCCGGGGCTTTCTGGCGCTGCTCGGAGCGGCTCCGGCACTCCGTGTGATCCAGCTTGCTCAGCAATTTTCCTACCCAAAAGCTGCCGTGAAGGGAACAGCGCGCAGAGATAGCATCGGGCTGACTGTATCAAAGAGACACTGCTTAATTAAAATACCGGCTCGGTGTTCGCCGCCTTCCACGCGGCGCGGCCTCCGACCGCGGTCTGCCGGCCCGCTCCCCCCGGGACGGCGCGGGGGTTCCCCGGCTCCCCGGGCGGGGGTCGGGCTCTTCAAAGGGCTGCGCCGGCACCGAGCGCGGCGGGCCTGGAGCGCGGACCCGCCGGCTCCGGCCCACCCACCCGCCGGCCGCGCCCAGCGGGGCACCCCGGCGGCCCCTGGCGCGGGTCCGACCCCGGTCACCGGCTCCGTGGGGCTGCCGGGCGAGCCGCGGTCCCCCCCCGGGCCGGGGGCGCAGCCGGTCCGGCCGACAGGCCTGTCCCCGGGGGGCGGCTGAGCGGCGCGGGGAGGCTCCGCGTGGCTCACGGCAGGCGTTTGTTTGCGCTACTGAGCAACAGACCGGTAATTTATTGTTATTGTTATTAGTAACTACACTTTGCAGGCTCGCTTACACTTATCCTTCCGAGGGAGGGAGAGCGGGAGGAATTAGTCACCGCCGAGAGCACCCGATGGCAGCTCTTCCCGGGCAGCGGCAGCCCCGCCGAGGCTCCCGGGCCGGCGAGGCCGGGCGGTGCGGTTGCTCCGCACGACGACCCGGCCCGGAGCTGCAGCGGTGGCCGCCCGGGACAGAGGGCAGGCGGCGGGGAGGCACCGCGGCGTGCGCCGCCGCCGGGGGCTCGGTCGGAGCGGCGGGCTGCAGAGCCCTTCTGGAGAGCGCCCGCTACGCCGAGGGGGGAAGCTCCGCGGGGGTCGCCAGCAGCAAGGCCGCCCCGGGGGCTCCCGCCGGTCTCTCTCGTCCCGGTGGATGCACCCGCGACAGGCTCGGCCCCTGTCCGCCGTGCAGGCTGGCCGGTGCCCCCACGCTCCCTGAGGGCCGCCCGCCGCGGGCGGGTCCCCGGGCAGCGATGCTTCGGCGTCGGCCGCTGGCGGGCGGGGAAGGCCGGGGCTCCGCCGGGCAGCGAGGCACAGAGTCCAGCTGTGGGTGGAGAAAAAACAGGACAAAGTGAGCTGTCTTACCCCTGGCTGCCCCGCGGGGCTCGCCCCGCGCCCCGCCGCCAGGGCGCTGCAGACCGATCCGGGGGTCGGAGGCCGCGCACGGCGGAGCGGGAGGCCGGTCCGCGCCGTCTAGGGGCGGGCAGCTCCGCCGGCTCCCCAGAGGGCAGCACCCGGGACGACTGGCCCCGCTTCTGCCCGGCCCGAGCCGCGACGCCGGCCGCTGGGGCCGCCCGGCCACGCCCGGCCCCGCGGGCGCTGCTCGCCCGGCCCGATCCCGGCACCGCTCCCGGCCCGGTCCCGCCGCGCCCGCGGGAGCCCCGGCCGTGCCGCCGTGCGCCGGTAGGGGGCAGGCTGCGCCCGAGGCCCCGCCGCACCGGGCGGCCGGGCTGGGGTCGGCCGGGTCGTGCGCGGTCACTGCTTCCCCGCGGTACCGACGTGCACCCCCGCACCCGCAGATCCGGCCGCGTACCCCGCGGGGCTGCACGCACTGGGAGGCTGGACTGCCCGTCCCGCACCGGCGCGGCAAGAGCCGCAGCCTGCGGAGCTCCCCGGCACCCCCGCGGGGTGCGGGCAGGGCGGCCAGGGCAGAATCCCCGAGACCCGGCAGGGACGGCCCCGTCGCAGCCGGGGGAGCGGGCAGTGCACGTCGGTTCCGCGGGGAGTCCGCGCCGCGCCCGGCGGGGCTGCCTGCATGCAGGCAGCCGGGATGCACACGCATGCAGGCAGCGGGGACGCAGAGACACCCCCGCACCCCGGCCGGGGACGGCACGTTTACGCCCAGAAAGCGGGGGCAGTTCCTCTGTTCTCGCTGTCGAGCAGCTCGGGGGCCTTCGCCGTCCCCAGCAGGCACACGAGAGAACACGAAGCGAGGCTGGTCTGTCATGCACACGTCCGTAGACCCACGGAGGAGGGGGTCTCGCCGCGCACCCTCACCCGAGTTCCCCGCAGCGCTCCGCGCCTGGCACAGGCGTGCGGGGGCACCGAGCGGGACGGACGGGAGGGGAGAAGGGGCCGGGGCGCCTCGGCCCGACGGAGCGGCCCTGCCGCCCGCGGCGGGAGCGGTTGTGCGAGCACAGAGCCCGGCTGCGGCGGCCGTGGAGCCTCCTCCGGCGGGCTCAGCCCTCTGTTATTTATTCCGGTGCTTCATCCTTCCCTGCCTTGTTTAGGAAATGCGGAATTATGACTGGCTGCATTTCTTGCTCGGGTCTCAAAATTAAAACAAAACACCTCAAAACAAAACGATTTGCCTTGCAAATAAATGGAGAATTAGAACCAAGCCACGGGGAGGTGGGGTTGCGTTAGTCCTGGTTTGATTTTATTTCTGTGATGGTTTTGCGCGTGGGTGTTTTAATTGTATTTTGTTTTTCGTTAAAAGCACTATATAAACCGAATATAACACCTCATCGAATTGTTCTCGGGGTAAGAGGCAGGCATAATAATTATCCGGTGCAGGGTTCGTACACACACGGCAAGAAGCAACATATCTTTGGTGTGATATTTGTGAGTAAAAGCCCACGAACAAAGGTTGAATTATTGCTGCGGGTGCGAGTTTGGGAGGGTTCCCGCTCCACTCTCCACTGTCCCGCCGCACAGCGTTCCTTTCTCTTTTCTTTTCTTTCTTTCTTTCCTCCCCCCACAGCCTTTTTTTTTTTCCCCTTTTTTTTTTTTTTTAATGAGAAGTTACTAAAACTACTGTGGAAAGAGGGACTCTAATTTTCCTCGCAATTGTAGAAGATAATTTGACGGAAGCCCTGTGTGATGGAGAACACTGAATCCTTACGCGAAAATAGGAAGGGAACATAAAAAATTAATGTGAACGAGAAGCTTTTTCTCCACTGATTGAACTCTGAAATGTAAGCAGCTTTTATCTTGATCTCAGAATTAAATAATCATATATTATTTTTTCAGCATTAGCTACAAAGGTTTTCAGATTTGTACTGTCCAGAACAAAACCCAAATAAGCTCAATTAATGAAAACCCTTTCCAAAATATTTAACTAAAACATAATAACGAATTTCTTTCAGAGATGTTTCCCTCCGAAAACGGCATAAAAAGGAGGCTTTATCTTAAGACCCAGAAAAAGAAGCATTAAGTAATTCAAGTTAACACTTGTCCTGCTTATTAAATATCAATATTTTGGGAGCATTACAAAATAAACTCCCTTCCTTCGGCAGGGTCACAGCATATCACGGGTCACATTAAGAAACTCCGCACGGAATCCTTTCCGGATTTTCATTTCCTCAGATTTAGATTTTTAACGGCATCGTCAAAAAAACAAAAACGAAAGGAAAGCCCGAGACGCGGGGTGCCGGGCGCTCTCCCCCTAGCACGGGGGGGCGCGGCGGGGATCGCTTTTCCTAAGAGGGGAGAGAAGCGCGGGGGGTCGGGCACTGCGGCAGCCGCCCCGCACACCGCGGCCAGGCGCGCGCCCCGCGCCCCCAGCCCGGCCCGCTGCCGTGTTCGGGGAGCGGGACCGGGCGCGGAGCCGCCGCCGATCGCTGCTGGGCCGCGGCCGGAGGCTCCCGCAGCCCTGGGGCCACTGCTCGGCGCGGGGCCGCCGGACGCTCCCGCGGGGCCGCGGCCGGGCCCGCCGGCGGGGAGCCCCGCCGCGACGGTGCGGAGCCGGCCCGGCGGACCGGGGCCGGCGTGGCGCCGCCCTCCCCACCGCCCCCCGCGCCCCCGTCCCGCGTCCCCTCCGGCGTCGGCCGCCCCGAGGGGGCCGGTCCCATCGCCACCTGCCCGCGGCCCGGCGGGGGGGACGCGCGCTGCTACCTACCCCGGGCAGGGCAGGAGCCAGGAGCCGCCGTCGGGCCGGGATCGGGGTGGGGAAGCAGAGCGGCCGGGGCTCCGGTCCGCCGCGATTCTCGGCGACCGCGCTCTGCCCCCCTACCCCCGACCTCCGGGCCCGGCCCGCAGTGGGGCGCGCCCCGGGCCCGGCCGCCCGCGCCCCCTGCGCCGCTCGTTCGCGCCGGCCACCCCGGGGTGCGCGGAGCCCGCCCGCCCCGCGCCCCGGGCGCCGCCGCGCTTCGGGGGCCGCGGGGGCCCGGCGGGGCCAGGGCACTATTTGACGTCGAGGAGACGGATCACCGCGGCGCAGCGATACGGCGCGCACCAATGGAGTTCAAATGTCAGCAAGTTTGAGGAGGGGTGAGGCGCCGGGGGGTGTGTTCCTCCGCCGCGGCCCCTGCTCTAAACGGCGCGGCTCCTCGGGACGCCGCATGGCACATGGGCTGCGGAGCGCCGGGGAAGCCCCGCCGCCCCGCCCGGCCCCGCCGCGCCGCTCCGCCCGGCCCGGCCCGGCCCGGCCCCGGGAGGGCCCTCCGCGGAGGGCGTGGGGCTCCGGCGCTGCCGGCGAGCAGGTGACACCGCGGGCTGCCCTGCGCCGTGTGCGCGGCATGTGCGCGCCCGTGTAGCGCGGGCTGCCCCCATGGGCAGCGGCGCCGGCTCTTTCCTCTGCCGTATCTGGAAGTCCAGGCAGGAAACGCTCCTCATGTCTCCCAGATAAAAATAAAAGCGACTCCCTCCTCCCGGCCGCAGAGTGTCCCCGAGCTCGGCCAGACGCGGGGCTGAGCCGGCCCCGCCGCCCGGCAGCCTCTGCCCCACCGCCCCGGAGCGCCGGGCAGCGCCGCCGCCCGCCCCATGGACATCGCAACAGGTCCCGAGTCCCTGGAAAGGTGCTTTACGCGGGGCCAGTCGGACTGCTCAAAGATGCTGGACGGTATAAAAATGGAAGACCACCCTCTGCGCTCCGGTCCGGCCACGTTAGGAGTGCTGCTGGGTGAGTTGCCGCTCGCTTCTCGGCTTCGCCAAAAGCCACCCCGGGGCTGCGCCCCGGCGGGGCCCGGCCGGGCTGCGGCCGCCTCGCCCCGGGGCTGCCGGCGGGCGCGGAGCTTTCTCGCCGACGTTTGCGGGGCGCGGGCTCGGCGGCGGCCGTCAAGCCCGATGTCGCCGAGCCGCGGGGCCGGCCGGGCTGAGCTGCCCGCCGGCTGCCCCGGGGCGGGGGGGGTGGGGGGGGTAGCGGGGTCGGGTCGGGAGAAGGGGGTCGGGGCCGGCGCTTCACGCCGCTGTCTGCCTTTCGCAGGGTCGGACTGCCAGCACCAGGCCGTCTGCGAGGGCTGCCAGCGGCCCATCTCGGACCGGTTTCTGATGCGGGTGAACGAGTCGTCCTGGCACGAGGAGTGCCTGCAGTGCGCGGCGTGTCAGCAAGCCCTCACCACCAGCTGCTACTTCCGGGACCGAAAGCTCTACTGCAAGCAGGACTACCAACAGTAAGAGCGCGGCGGGGCGCGACGGGGCCCGGCCCGGCCCGGCGGCGCGCAGCGGGCTGGGAGCCTGCTCCCGGGCGGGCCGGGGCCCGGCGGAGCGGGGAGACGCCGCGGCTGCGCGGGAGGCGGCCCCGGCGAGCGGGGACCTCGGCGATGCGGTGGGCTGGAGACGGGCGGCGGCGGGAGGGTCCGGAGGAACCTGGAGCCGCGGCGCCCGTCCCAAGCAGGGAGCTGCGCCCCCACCGCCTCCGCTCCCCGAGCCCCGCAGCGCTCGGACCCGCCGCCGCCCGGGACCCCGCGGCGCCGTCGGAGGCGGGCCGCCCGCTTCGGCTCGGCCCCGCTCGGCCCGGGCCGCCGCAGCTGTCGCCGCCCGGGCAGCGCCGCGTTCAGAGCCGCCCCGCGGGGCATTTCTGCCCGGGGCGAGCCCGGCCCCGCCGCCCCGCGGAGAGGCCCCGCGGCCAGCCCAAGGCGCGGAGCGGGGCGGCCGCGGCGAGCCGCCGGGCGGCGGGGCCGGAGGGCTCGGCGGGGCCGTCGGTGCGCTGCCCCGGGCCGGCCCGGCTGGGCGAGCCCGTGCGCGGGGCCGCCGCCGTCGGGCGCGGAGGGTGCGCGGCGGCCGCGGCGATTCCCGCGGGGCCCAGGCGCGGGGTCTGGCGCCGGCCGTGCCTCCGCGGCCGGGCGCAGCGGGAGGAGCCCGGCGCTGGCCTCGTCCCTCCCGGCCCGGGCGCTGCCCGCGCTTTATTTTATTTAGGCTTTATCCCCAAATGTCAGGCTTTGTCGGGAGGCGGCCCCCCGCCGCGCCGCGTCCCTGCGCGGAGACAGAGCCCCTGCCCCGCGCCGTGTTTGTCCTCCCCTGCAGAAGCCCACTTCATGCTTGTCACCGAAATTGAGGATCCTTTTTGTGCCGGGAGGGGGGTGAACATGGGCACTTCAATCACTAGGACATAATATGGCTCTGCTAGAAGTCTGGCAACAAACAAAGAACAACAACTATTGGTTTGCATCAACTTTTGTCAGGCATTCAGCAGGCTTCCAGAAAGGCCTGAAGTGGCTTAGTGGCAACAATGTGCATTTCATAGCTACAGCATGAAAATCCATCTCCATGGAAACTGGTAGTAAATGCTAACATGACATGCTGAGTATAAATATTGTTAGGGTTATAACTCTTGTATAAATGGCCCAGATAAATGTCCCCCTGTTTAGGAATTACAACAAGACGTGTTATTTCATACCGCAGCCCTCACCACCACGCTACTAGCGAGCCTGCCACGGGCCCGGGTGCTTCACATGAAAATAACAGTGCTTGCCTCTGCTGGGCCACCGCGAGCCTGCCCTTGCCGGGGCCGCGGCTTCAGCCTTGTCTGGATTTTCTCATCCCCCCTGCGCAGAGAGTGTAGCCGCGGACTTTGTCTTTTACTTCTACGCAAAATCAAAACACCCTGTGGTAGCTAGAGTTGGAGGTTGGTGGAACTTCTGCCTCTGTAGGTAGTGCTGCCTTAGGTAGTTTTGTTCGTCAGGGGAGAATTTAGAAGAGTCTTTAGGCTGCCTAAAAACGTGTTATTTGGCAGTGTAAATATTTACATTAATTACAAACAAATGTACCCTCTAAGACCGGCATTTAGTCTCTGTAAAATAAAGGATGACTCTTCGCGATGTAAAAAGCAAGATCGTAGACTATTGCTTTGTAAAAACAGAAACACTTTTCTGGCTGAAAATTGAAAAGTCACCACTTCAGAACTTGCTGTATTATCACAGGTGTCCAATTGTATCGGGGGGAAACAGGGTAACCAGGCTGACGAGCAATAAAAAGATATCAACATGTTAGCCTTTGTTGAATCCCAGCACCTAGTGTGACATTACATGGTAACCTGCTGTGTGTGCCCCTAAGGACTGACAGCAGCAGCAGCTCGTGGAAAGGGGAGGGGAGACACGGTGAATCAAAATTTGTTTTCTCTGAAATTTTATTAGCCCAAAAGAGCAAACGTGAAACTCCGCTGACAAGGCTTGTGTGCTTCCCTGTCTGCTGCCTTTTAGACTTGGAGAAATACTCTTATCATAGCTAAAGGATAAAAATAGCTATTTGTACGTGCAAGCGGTTCTCGTGGGCTGTGTGATGCAGATGGTCGGTTTCATCCCTGAGAGTGTGGAGGGAGGAGTGAAGCCATGAGCAAGTTGTGCAAGCCATCTCTAGCGTGCTGGTACAACCATCACCCTGTGCTGCAACATAACTGGGATGTAAAATGCCTATATGTGGAGTAAGCGTGCTTTGGAGTAGTGAGATGGAATGGTATCAGCACAGAGGAAGACTGGTATCAGCAAAATCAGATGCTTTTTGTTATCCTGAGTCTCGTTTACAGACCACGGGGTGTGTGTGTATAAGAATAAAGATTACTTAAATATCTCAGTTACTAAAATTTGCTTTAAATAGATTTTTCTGTACATAGTAATGTAATTTAAAGGTCAGCTTTCTCCAGAACTCCCAGGACTATAATCAAGTGCTGTGTGTGTATCTTTGGAAAACTGGTGTCTCGTCTTTCTAATGAAAGCAAGCTTCTGATGGGTCAGATATCAGACCTTAAACCTTTCACTGGGTCAGGAATGATTACTGCCCATCCTTGGTTGAGGGTATTTCACATTAGGGGGAAGGGTGAAAACATTTTTTTTTTTTTAATAATAATAAAGTTGTTGGCTGTTTGAAGCTACCCCTATGCTTGGAATGTTAGAATAAATCCTGGGGGAGATGAGTTAGTGGCCCAAGCACAGTGTGAGGTAGCCAGAGGTACCTGATAAGTGCAATTGTTCAATTTATCACAAAAATATTATCAGTACATCAGTGGGACCAGTGGGACAAGCTATGCATGTATTTTAGATTCTTTTTATACGAGAGATTCAACAAATTTTTGCACAAGTACATCCTGATCTTTTTCAGCGCAAAGCACTTTACTTTGCTAAAATTTAAGATTTGGAGGGTCACAGGTACATTTGGTTGCAAGGTTTTTAAGGTGGAAAAAAATTAAGAGTAGTACAATGGCACCAGGGAGGCTGATTCTCGCAAGCCCAAGTCAAACAGAATCTCTTTGATTGTAGTGAGAGCTTTGCCAAATTGCAGGATTGTTGCACATTTGGAACCTTACACTTACACTTTTTTTCTTTAAAAGAAGTTTTCTTTCTGACAAACTGAAACCTTCAGAATGGATGTTTATAATAAATAGGATGTTTGTGGTAGTTATATGTCGGTTCTTTGCTTAAATGAATTTATTTATTGTACCACTCATAACAGTGCTTCCTGCTATAAAACATTAGTAATTATAAATATTACATTTCTTCCCCATTTGTATATTTTCATTTTTTTATGATTGTGCCTCTCTGGTTTGTTTTTAGCTCGCTGCTCAGTGTTACATAATGATTTGCCCTAGTTATTGCTGATATTAAAAAAAGATATGCTATGAAAAATAACTCTTTCAGGTTACATATTTAATATATAAGAAATGCGTATGATTTCTAGAAGGATCCATGTTCCTATTCCAGCTTTGGAAATAAAGGCTGCTAAAGAGGTCATTTATGCAGGGGGTAAGAGAGCAAACAATCACATCTGCTATTTCATAATTTTTCATTAGTCCGTTTTAAGTTTTGCTTAGGGTGGGAAAGAGAAATATTCAGATTTTTGTTAGAGTCTTCAAGATATGGCAGGCATTGTTTTAGCATTGTTATTGGATGCTATTAAAAAAAGACCTACCCATATATTTCTGGTATGCCTTTATACTGTTCTTCATCTTTGAGTCCTTTCTCATCGGTGACTGGGCTTATTTTTTACGTACAGGCAGCGTGGAGCAGCATGTACCTCGCAGCAAGGAAGGGAAATGCTGCGAAGCCTCGTTGCTGCAGGGAAATGTTACCTTCCCCAAATTTTGGAAATTCTGTCACATGAGTATAATACTGAGGCTGAATGTTTCTCAGTTCAGTTGCATTTACATTTGAAATAAGACAAAAGCTTCCTAGTAGTGAACATCTCTTATTTTTGTGACTGTTATTTTTCTTTCAGAGCGAGCAAGCGTGTGTCTGTCGTGAGCGCAGGCTGTGGAATGTAGGCAGGATCCGTGGTACAAGAGGTGACTTGAGCTCCTAGATTCTGCTACATGCAGAATGGGTAATAACTTTGCTAACAGGAAGATTTGTATTTGTTTTCAGTTTTACTTTTTTTTTTTTTTTTTTTTTTTTTTAACCCGAAGGAGCACCGTACATGTTGTTATGCACATCAGTGCAATCGTTCATGTGAACTCGGCAAAATCATGTAGAGCAGGGGTGTCCCCCTCGGCTTCGTTTGCCTCTTGTGTCAGACTGGCTGTAGTACTTGTGTGTGTGTCGTTAGGAAATAGCATAAAACCTGACTGAAACTGAGAGATGAGGAGTAGCCTAAGCACATGCCCAGGACATGGAGTAATGATTAAAGTTATGTCATCTGGTAAAAATGCTTTTAAAAGTTGCTGAAACACTCTGCCACTTTTGCTGAAAATGCAACCAGCCCTGCGCTATCACCCACATCAGCCTGATTAAAAATTTTCTGTACGATCAGGCTGTCGTAGCATCTCAAAGCAACCCCAGAAGCGGGAGCCTTGAGGAAATGTAGCTGTTATTTCTGCCGATGACGTCAGCAGAGTAGCCACGACTGGGCCGAGCCCCCACGGGTCCCCCCATCGCTGCTGTGTAGGGAGGCAGCAGGGCAGAGAATGGGACGGGCACTGGGCACCGGCGCAGCAGGGCCAGCTGTGAGCCGGGCGCTGGGCGGGAGTTAGGCACAGTAAATACCAGCAGGGATCCGGGCTGGAACGTGGTTTAAGAATTTGGGGAGACATTTTGGTTTCCTGCTACAATCGTGATAACCTTATTGGACAAAATCATTGCGATGGTAATATGTAATTTGCAGTAATCCGGGGTAGAAAATGATAGGGAGGATCTTTTTTGCAATGTAGGCAATACACAATTAGATTAATAAGAGGATAATTTATAATGCTTAACTACTAACCTGAGAAAAAATAACCAACAAATAAGAAATGTGTTGCAAAAATTTCCCCACCAAAATACACGGCGAACGGGAGCATTTTTTATTCTGTTCAGAAATCATGTCTATTATTTTACGGCCTAAACTTTTGAACTGGTTCAGAGGCACACGTCACACCTTTTCAACTATCAATAATATATCATGATAAAATAGCTGGATTATAATGTCTCTTCTTAGACTAATTATGTTATTAGTGTTTTTCAACTGTAAATACATACCCCCCTTGCTTGCCTCTGTTGTGGAGCAACCTATAAAGCAGAGTACATCTGAAAATGCGTACTGCTATGGGGAACTTGAAAGGTGGATACATATCTAATAGCAAGTACAGCCTGCTCGATTTAGTCAGATAGTTGGGAAGAAACACTTGGGAGAAAAAGGAGTATACTTTTCATAATGCAGCTGTGATTTTTATTTTTCATTCCAGACAAAATCCAAATTTACACTAAATCTGCTACTTCTTGTTGTAACAGGAATTGATTTCACTTTATTTAATATCTCCTTCTCCTGGGATGAAGAGTAGAGCAGATACAGTGAATTATCAGAGGAGAGCTTGAGTTCCCTGTGTGCTCAGTGTGTGTGTAAGTCAGCGGGAGGTTTCAGTGCTCAAGAGTGGCTGGGGCCCTCCCGGGGTGTAAGGACACGCAAACGACACGCATGCCGACCGCCACCGTGCTGGGGAGTGAGGGGTGCAAGCGCTTGGGCGCTCAGACACCCGTACACCTCCCACCCTGGCACACGTACACAAAGAAGCCCACGGACGTCTGCTGACATGCTCAGTGGGGTAATCTGGGGGGGAGAGAGGGCTTGGTAAAATACTGCATTTTTCTTATCACTGCTGAGGCGAAGAGCAGGCAAGTTCATTCTCTGGCTGGCTGGTTTGCGCAGGGCTCCCTGTGCTCTTCTGTTCTTGTGGCAGTTTTGGAAGAATGTGGTGTGAAAATGTAACAACAATATTTCCTGGTAATATTAGAGAGGGATTTTCTGCTGCTTGGGCTGGCTTGGACCATGTCAGGAGTTGCGTAAACTGCAGATTCACAAAAAGGTTGTGAATTTTAAACCCCAGCGAGATGGAAAAAGACTGTTACAGTATCCTCTGTGAAGGGTGTACTAGGTCAAACAAGAGACTTGCAGGAAAACCCAGGGATAAATGCTTCTCTTTGCCTACTTTTTTTGCCCACATGATATGTCATGTTATTGCTCAAGTGAGGTAAGAAAGCAAGCAAGTAAATAAATAAAACTGTGAAGTGAATTGTACAGTGATCTCCAGTAAAGGTAAACAAACTGGGTATTGCTCTTGGATGGTTTAGTGTGGTAGAAAGGTTTTTTTGGCATGATTTAGGGATGATTGCATTACTCACCAGGCAGAGATTGACTCATAATGAAATGACAGTTTCTTGTTCGTTGCAAAACATAAAAACTCCACATTTGTTCTGAAACAAAGAATAAGGTTAGTTGTGACAGTGTGACGTGAACCTTGACAGCTGAGTCTCTAGCAGCCAAGTAATGAAACTAGAGGAGTTACTTTGGATTTACGTGGGTGCGAGTAAGAACAGAAATTTCCTTTCTTTAAGTGAATTGGAATAAATATGTGAAGCAGGCAGGGAATGATTATTGAATATACACCTTGCAGACTATGTAATTGCAGTATGCTATATATAAAGCTATGAATTAAAACTGATTTTTGTTTGATAAGAAAGTACTAGAATTTTTTTTTAGAAAGCAGAGGTGTTTTCTGAGTTAAGGTATTTTTAAAAATCTAACAACAGGGAGGTATTATTTTGCAGCAGTGGGAGCTTTAACAGCACTGGTAACATTTAGGGAAGGAGACACCACTTTTCTCCATTATTAACTAAGCACAAAAAAAAAAGTGAACAACTTCATATTTAATTTAAAATAAGTGTTGAAAGTAAAGCTAGACTTCTGAGTTTGAGAATAGAGACCATAAGAGAGAAAAAAATGACAATGCTTGTAAGGTAAAATGAGCTAACTTTTGGTTTTAAATGAAATACTCTCTGGTGTTTATAACATGGATGGTAATATAGATCTAAATCTTGCATGCCTTGCTAAGGCAAATTATTCACTCTTTCTAGATGTCTCATTAAAGTTAACATAAAATTGAGGCAGATCCTTGACTTTTTTTAACTTTTTTTTTTCTTTTCTTTTTAAATGCTAACCATACATTTACTTTGTTCTTTATATATCTTGCTTTGCATAGACTGATATTCCTCAAATGAAATATTGTCTTATTCTTGTTTTACTTTTTGATATGTCTGCAATTGCTCTGAACATATCCTGACAAACTTGTCCAATTGCTATGACTGACGCAGTTGCCAAGACCAGATCCAGCTCCTGGCATCAGTGGGTGCCATGGGAAGTGTGGGCACATTACTGCTGTGAGAGGGATGTCGGGGGGGGGGGGTGTCTTTGCAGACCAGCCATTTTGAAAAATAGGCTCTGACTGTGACCAAACAAATTACTGATAACAAATATTTCCTCCTTTTATATGGCCAACACATACACAGAATATATGTGTTGCCATTGCCCTTTATTGGATGTTAAATATACCTTATAAGTAGAAAGCACCATTTGTGGCATATTATGTGATTTTAATGCAGATTATGTAGAAGCAAAACCCTTGAAATGAAGCCTCTTGTATGCAATGTGATCTCAAGAAGGTAAAACATCCAGATCAGTATTACCAGAGGAATGCAGGTTCTGTTACGCCAACTTTTGTGACTGAGATGGAAATGTAGCAGCCCAGCTAAACCCACCTGCGTGCTCTCATTGTGATGCGTGTACAGAAATGGGGCATTTTACTCACCTTTCAAAAACTATTTGCCTGTGGGCAGCTGAACAAGCAGACATTTGCGAGAATGTATTTCAGTAAAGGAATCATTAATGGATTAATTCCAGTTTGTTATTTTGTTGGGTTTGAAATTTTACAGTCATCTTCTTTATAGATAGAGCAGAACTGCTACGGCACAAATTAATTAAATGCACTTAATATCAATGTAAACAAGGAATAACATAGTTCTTGGGAACTTTATAAGGGTTTATACTCTGATGCTCCTGTAACCATCTAATACATTTACAGAGAACACTTGTTGTGGAGGTCATTTGCTTTGCTTTCAGAACATATTTTTTTTTTTAATATGCACAAAATTTTCCTTTGCAAATGTTGACGTGAACTTGTGAACATGCAACTCCTATTGACTTCAATAAGAGCCATCCTCGCTCATCAAAGGACAGAATTTGGCTCTTGATTTTACTGCAATCAGTGTATTATTTATAATCTACAAGAGTGCACATGCACTCTCCCAGTAAAAGCTAATGGAATTTATGTGCACATGCTGAGGACCAAATCCTCCTGGTAGCTGTTAGGAAGTTTACTTTCGTGTGTTTGTTCCTTGGTGTAACCTGGATCACCATCCACTGATTACAAAACCAAAACCAAACCAAACCAAAAAAGGAATAATAGCTGGCATTAGTAATACTTTTTTAATTATGATAGGAAGAAAACAAATTTGAATTTGCTGAAGAAATTATTAAGACGGTTTTAAAGCATTTCTAATTACAGCCAGTGGTTACTTGTCGTTCTCTCAGACTGATAGAAACATCATTGCTTTCTTACAGTAGTTTTTTCCTTACAAATGGAGCGCTGGTGCCTTCCTCAAGTATTCCTGAGAAAGCCCATTTGTTGTGGAATGTGGATGTGGCCCGGTGTGCCTGGGGATAGCATCTGCTTGCCGGTGGTGGGGCTCGGCAGAGTGCTGGGCACCGCTGTCTGCCACAGCTGGAGCTGGGGTCACTGGGAGCTCCACGGGACCGGACCCTTGGGCCACAGCATGATACTCGCCAAAACTCATTAGTGAGAAAGGTTACAGTTCTCATTAGCATCCATTCCACAGAACAGTTGTTTTCGACCTGTGGGATCCTATCCTTTGACATAATCAGCTTGCCTGCAGCTAGCCTTTTTCCATCACCTGGCAGAGCTGCTTCCCAATGGAAGCAGCTTCTCTTTCTGCTTTTTGATTTTTTTCTATCATGTCACAACCTCAATCCAGTTTCAGGGGGAGGGAGGGGGGGGTTTGATGTGGATGGACTTGCTGAGTTTTCCTTTGATATTGCATGTGAAATGAGACATGTATTTAATTGTGTCGTACAAAGAGGGTTTTTTTAGAAAATCACAATAAAGAACTGTAGGAAATAATGAAACTAAGACGAAAATCGCAAAACAAAACCGTGAAATGACTGTGGAAGAGGCAAGTTACCTTCAGTTAGGGGAAAGCTTTAGTACAATAAGGTCCAGCTGTACATGACGTCTGGTGGCCCCAGCACCATTCATAAATATTCAGGATCTTCTGCAGATGTTTCTTTGCTGTTGTTGACCTGTGCTAAGCCACCTCTAGTGAAGCAGCATCTCAGCTATTCACTTCAGTGGTGCTGTGCCCTTGGCTGTGTGGTCCATCTTGGTCAGGAGCAGGCCAACCTGCCCAGCTCGTGAGCCTCATCATGAGCTTTTCAGATGGTCAGGAGCCACAGGAAAGGTATCAGGTGCTGCAGGGAGCTGTGGGAAGGTGGTGATCAGGGGGGAGCAATGGCTGACCCAGCTCCCAGGGTCCCACTGTGGCCGCACAGCCTGGAGCTGACCGGGCACACAGCCCCCTTTCTACCTCCGTTACTTCTTCCAGCAGCTGGGGATCCAGTTACCTTGTCCATCATCCCTACCAGTCGAATGATGTGTTCAGGGTATTGAAGCCGTGCTGGTGCAGCTGGTCAGCTCGCATGGGTCAAAAGCCACAGGCTGGCTCTTCCTGGCTGTGCAGGGGGAGCAGGAGCTGACATAGGGGGTGAGCTGGGGTTCCCTGTGTGCATGGGATGGGGTCATGTGAGTTACCCATTCAGGTGGGTCTGCCTGAGCACTGGGAGGTGGGCGTTTCTGGCTTTTCAGGAGAGAAAGAGCTGATCGCCACCCCACCTTAATAATCCTGGTTTGCGGACTGAATATCCACTCCGTGAAGGTTTGTATGTACACGCAGGATTGAGTCAGTACCTATTGGTTATAATTTTAGAGAGCTACCTTCAGATCACCGGTGTGCGCAGCGGGCTGCGAGTGCTCAGGAGGCCAGCAGCACATTCTTCCTGCAGCAGTCACCGGCGCCTGGAACACTCCCTGCACGGTGGGGCTGACGCTGCCAGTTCATGGGCCCCGGCAGGGGCCTGAGCCGGCAAATCCTCGCTCCCAGGGCTCCCATGAGTAATGCCATTGAAGCCAGTTGCCCTGGCGTGCAGTGGCTTGCAGTGTCACGCAAGGTCAGTTTGCTTACCTGACAGCAAGTGTCTAGAGAGAGCTTGGTGGAGCCGCTCGCTGAAGTTTTTGGGGATGAAGCTCTTCACAGGCGAAGCCCACCCTAAAGAGAGGTTGCAGTTTAATGTTGTGAGTTGTCTTCGCGCTTGGATCTTGGCATGGGCTTCATGTGATGACAAGAAAAGTTCCACATGTGGAGTGTGATCCTATGGGTCAGCTCCCACTCACGCCAGCGTTGATGAGGAAAGAGTGGTGGGGCCCTATACGGACGCTGGTACCAGCGGTGAGGCTTTAGAAATCCCTTGCCTTCATTAAGCCTTCTTACAAAGCCAAGCACATGCTTCTCATTCTGCTATGGCTCTGTGGTCCTGTGCAAGCCAGTAGGCTTCTCAGTGCTTGTGACTGTGCTCGGGAAGTGCAAATATTGTATTTTGAGTGTTTTCCAGTTACCTTCTAGTCATTAGTAATTAGAGTCTAGAGTGAGAAAGGAAGGGAGAAGAGAAAGAAAGAAATGAACAGTGAGTAAGACCTGCTCTCCACAGAGGTCAATGCAAAGCTAGTCTGCCCTAAGTCCCCGTGAATGAGTTTTGCCTATTGCATACCACTCTCTTGAAATCTTAAGAGAAAACGTTTTTCTGAAGTGGTTCTATTAATACTAATTTTATTACATGTCAGTCTGTTTTTTATTACATGCAAACAATCACACACCCTCAGCGTCTCCACTTGGTGACAGTGACCGAGGTTACTATGGAAAGCTCAGTGAAATTTAGAGCAAAGCCATGCAGAGAAAGCCCCCCAAGCTATCCTGCTGGTAGAATTTGTATTTGCACCTGGGAAGGGAGAAGAAGTGGCTCCTGGATTGCCGTCAGCCCTGCAGGTGAGGGTGCAGACCTTGCTGTGGTGGGCAGCAGGGAACCCGGGACTGTCTCGCATTGCTGGGGCTCGGCGGTGGCTGCTGTTAGACGTCCCCAGCACACGCTACCATGGCAGGACTGGAGCGACGCTGTGTGCGCCTGCAGAGCTCAGGTTGGATGTCCTGCACAGCCTCATGCAGCGAGGCAGCGGCCCTAAGCTCTGCCGCTGCTATGGTGCCCCTTCCCTGCTCTCCCCTCATGGGAGGGGAGGGTGGGAGCATGGATGGCAGCACCCGTGCTGCCGTCACTGCTGCAGGTGTGTGCTTCTGCTGGAGGCTCGTGTTGTGCCGCCCGGTGTTGGGCAGATCCTGCCCCATACCCACAGGCTCCAGCTTGGCAAGGGTCTGCCAGTGGTTGGAGGTGCGCAGCCAACAGGCGTGGGCTCTGGTGTCATTGCCCACTGGTGCTGAGGGCTGGCTGGGTAGCCTTGCCGCAGTGCCGCTGCCTCTGCCTGCTCGCGGCAGGGGGAGGCCGTGCTGACAGCCTTAGCCGCCTGGATTTCCAGCCGGTTTCTCCCTGAGGTCTAGGGAGGAAGAGCTCCTGTGTTCTGGGCATCTCTTTGCCCCGCGGACGATGCTGCTCTTCTAAGGGTTCCCTTTCTTCTCAGCCAAACATACTGAAGCTTTGCAGTATCTGGATGCTTTCTCACTTCTTATTTATTTACACACACATATGAGAAATCACTTCGTTACTTTATTTACCAACATTTTCTCAAGCTGCAAGGAAGCTGTCTGCACATTTTCCCATGAAGGCCGTGAACCCGTGACAGTAACAGTCTTGTAGCCATGTGCTGTTTGTGCTTATTGCAGCATTTGCATGAGCATTGATGCTTACAGCAGATACTGCAATGTCCTGCATGTGTCTTTTGGTTTGTGTGTGTGAATAGAAAAGCAGCCCTTTTTCTACAGATGAGACATGGTGACGGGGGCATTTGTAGTACAAAAGGCAGGTTATTGTTAAGAGCAATTTGTGAAATGTTGCAAAAGTACAAATGGAGTAAAACTATCTGAGGGCCTGCGATATGTTGCAGTGATACTATCTCTACTCTGTAGGGTTGGTTTGAACCTGCCAGGCTTGGTGGTTGGAGTTGCAACAAACAAGTGATTCAGCTGAGGGGAGTAGAAAGTGTTACAACTGACAGCTAATTTGTTAGTGGAGGAATGGGCAGAATCCCACTGCTGGGGGAGCCTCCCTGCCGCCACTGCACCCTGATTGCTCCTGGCAGGAGCTGCCACAGAAGAACGCAGCACAGAGGCGGCAGAGTTCCTGTTTCGGCGGCAGCTTTCCATTCTGTCCTGTGCAGGGGGCTGTGCGGGTGTGCGTGGCCTTTGAGGGGTCCCTGAACTCCTGGATGGGTGTCGCAAGCTGGTGGGAGCAGGCAATGGGTTCTCTGGGGGTATGCAGCTCCTGCTAGCTTGGTCCTCGGAGTTGTGCTGCCTCAGCCTCGCTACCCATGCCCGGGCCAGTTCCCCAGCATGGTTTTGTGGGCGTGGAATAAATTAGCCTTGATGGCGCCTGCATTAATTTAATGTGGGAGAATCCCCAGAGATTCCAGGGCAATTACAGGGAGAGCAGCCTTGCCCAGCGTGGCGTCCTCCCATCCAGCCGCTGATCCCCACCAAGGAGAGGCAGGACTTGGCCAAGCAGCACTGAATGCCCCGCTCCCTGCAACTGCCCACCTGCAGCATCGCCCGCGGGAGAGGCCAGGGCAGGGTGGTTCGTGGTCCCGCGAGTGACCATGTTCCACCACTGGCCCAGGGCGATGGGACTGAGCACCGGGCACTAGTGGAGCTCACTGTGTTGATCCATGTCTTGGAGAAAGGTTGGAAAAGAAGCCCAAGGCAAGCAAGCTGTCTTCGTTTCATACATGCTCTATGAATATTGGTTGTCTAGCATAATTGAAGCCTGTTCCATTTGTGGCTTTTTCCTTACATAAAAATTCAGCTCATATTTGGCAGGGGTTTGTCTGAGCGCGTAGCGGATACATTCAATGACAAGAGCTATAACATTCAATTTGTTGGATGCCACAATTAAACCTCAGCTTTTTCACCCAGCCATCTGAAAGCCAATTGCGAGTTGTCACTCAAGCAAGAATACATACAAACAAGGGCAGCACATAGCCCCGGATCCTAACAATGTGATTTTCATCGCCTTACCAGTCTTTGGGGAGTCTTCAGCTTCCATCTGGAAGTACCTTCAACCCTTTCCAGCTACGGATCTTGACACAGCTAGAACAGAGAGAAAACCAAAATTACATGGAGTTTATTGCCATTTCAGAAGGAAAAAAGTGTTTGAAAAAGTTTATTCAGGAAGCCAGGGGAAGTTAAGTGGGAGACATTTGCCATTTCATCAGTCTGTTGGTGATAGCCATTCATGTCATAAATGGCTTGTGTCATTTGATGCCAAAAATAACACAATTTTCCTCCCCAAAGGCCTATAGGGTTTTTTTGCAATAAATGTTTATTTGTTAATAATATACTTTAAACAGCCCAGTCTTGACCTCAAGTCTCCAAAAGAATCCATCTTCTCTCTGAAAAATCCTACCAAGTTTGTGTAATTTTTTCTGGGAAGGTGTAATTGATGGCGCAGTGAAGGGTAGTGTGTTTGCTTTAACTACTGCAGCTGCGTGGATTAACTGTTTATAAGGGCCTACTGTGCTTTGAATGGCTACTTTCTTAGATTTCAAGCTTTGGTTGACAGCACTTCCTAATGGTTCCTTGGATTTGCTTAAGTTCAATCAGTAAAAATAAATGTCCGTGCTTAGCTCACCCATTGTTCTTTCCTCATTGCCGCTTTTAAACATTCATTTGTAGGGGTTCAGTTTCATTGATTAGCCTGCGCCCTGCAACTTTTCAAATGGGGATGACCGCGACAACTACCTGACAGAGCTGAGCTGCGGGCTGATCTTGTGCCACATCTCGTGTTAATTTCAGGAAAAATGTAAGAGGAATTTGGGTGCACAGCAAATAACCTGTATGCAAATATTTTTGACAGGCTTTCTGGATTTAGTAATTGGAGTCTCTAGAGTCTGACACAAAACTGGCAGGTATGAAATATGTGTGATTAAATATTTGAAAACTTAATAAAGGATTTTGTAAATATGCACATTTAGAAACTGTTGTTTTGAGAGAAAATAGTAGGTCAGGTAATTAATTTATAACATGTTGCACTGTTTTGAAATTGCCTTCCCAAAAGCTGGAGTTAGATTTCCACTGGCAAAGCGTTTATGGAATGCCAGTGACATGTGATCAGCAGCCCAGTAATGTAACAATTGTCTTTTCACTAAATCACCAACTACTACTGATTTAACCAATGTTAAATCACATTTTTCAGCTGCTTTTGTTCTGCCATCAACCACTCTGATCCTTCTCTCATACGATTTTTCATGCGTACTTTTACTAAAAAAGCAAAGTATTAAAACATTTGTCAGGTTTTTTTTGTTAGTCCTTAAATGAAAACATGGTTTTCTTGAAGAACTCTGGGGGACTTATTTTCTTTAAGATCATCTGAGTTATGGGAGAGAATTATACATTTAATTTCTCAAAGCATTTCAGCTTAAAGTGCTAGTTTGTTTTTGGTCAGACAGGCACTTGGATAAAATAAGGAACAGTACGTGTAAAATGAGTGGAATTCATTTTGTCTTTACACATTTCACATTTGTGGAGCTGAATTATTTGGGTAATATGCACGCTCAGGTGCTTTGTGTAAAACTTGTTTTAGTGGGACTCCACAGCACTAAATGGCACTAGTCGTTTACTGAGAATTTTTGTAGTTCATTAATTGTGACAATTACATGATGCTTTAGAAATACATATTTTGAGAAGCATAGCTTCTAGCTTGGGCTGTGATCCTGCATTAATAAGGTGGTTAATTGTACTGAGTCTCTTCAGTAGCTATTTACAAGGTAAAATTACACACACAACTAGTTGAAGAACTGAAGGCCTTAGGGTGGCTGCGTGGCGAATGCTCATTTACTTCCCAGAGGCATTTTCTGAGGCAATCTGGGCCACAGTAACCTGAGCAACTCTCCTCTTCCCTACTGGCAAAGGCTTGGCTAATCTTTATGTCCATTTTGATTTTTGCAGGACAACTTCTTGACCTTCAGTTTAGCCTTTGTTGGATTAGTCCTGTTAAAGCAAGATCACATCAAAGCTCTCTTTCCCAAACTGAAAATATTTGGAAAATAGCTTTAAAACTTTGCATGGCTTCCTGCTATTCTGCTGCTTCTGGCACCTCTGGGGTGTTCGAGCCAGACCAAATAGTCCTGCTGACGCTTGGCAGCAGCTGGTCCCCGCGGCCCCCGGCTGCAGGCAGAGCTGCCTGTGGCTGCCCGTGTGGGCAGAGTGGCAGCCGCCCAGCGGTGGTGGCGGCGCAGGCAGTGCGGCCTCTGCCCTGGCCTTGATGTGTTGGAGTGCCGGCCTGCAGGTGTGCGTATGGAGCAGGGCACATGCATGGGAGTGCTGGTGCCGTACGATCAACACGTGTAACACGACAGCCAGTGGCACACGCAGCATGCAGTGCTGTACCGCCTGCGTGGGTAACAACTCACCCTTCCTGGTCTGTCTCCCAGCTGTGAGCGCAGTGGCCTCCTTTGGCTCGGAGCGATGGCTGGGGCGTCTTGGGAAGGTGGGGGGACTACGGACGAGGGTGAATCCCGTGTTTGCCCAGGGGCCATGCTCAGTGTGGCTGGGGTGTGAGGGCTGCTCACACTGCAGCTGCTTAGCCGCACAGCTGGCGCAGGGTGTCCAGGGACAGCGGCATCGGAGCCACCTCCTCTGCACCATGGTTTGGGGTCTCCTGGTCGGGCAGACTGCCCTGTCCTTCTGCTCTCTCCCCAGAAGGGAGTACTGTGCAGGCTTGGCATGTGTCCTCTCAAGCCTTCCTTGGGCATGGGAGAGCTTCTGCACTTCCAGGGTCCCTCCAGTCACCCTGGCCTGTGTGACATGGGCTGGATCCTGACCTGTGCCAGCTGAGCCTGTGGCGCAGCGTGGCAGGTCCCAGGCACTGCAGTGGGCACACAGGGGATGCAGACGCTGACGCTCCCTGACTCGCCCCTCTAGGCTTCGGTGAAGTTTCTCCTGATTCATTCCCAGCGCTGCGTCGTGGTTCATGCCATCAGCATCAGCTGCCTATTTGCAAAACCATGAAGAGACAACCTGAAATTGGCTAAAACAGTCACATTACTAAGGCTAATATGGATTTGCTCCTGTAAGAGGACATTAGAAGTCTCCCTTTGTTTGTTGCACAGAGACTGAGCTTTACCGTTTGTTAGTCTTTTTGTCAGCTTACTTTGCTATTAAAGCAAGTGACATAACATTTAACTTTATCCTTGTGCGTGAGTACTCCTGCTAATTAATTCAGTAACTCTTTTGACCTGTTTAAAAGATCACAACTGATGCTGTTTCTGCACAGACACGACCATCCTTCAGATCCTTAGCTGTTCAATTATGAGCATGGCTATAGTGTGGATGGCTTGCATCTTTGTGCCGTTATATTCTTGTAATAGCTAACATTAACAAAGTTAAATGGACAAGAGAAAGTGAAGAAAAGCAAAGGAGCAATTAAATGTAACTTTTCATCATGAAAAGGATTTCACTGGTTTATCTTCTAATAAGATTATGTCACCGACACAAGTACCTAGGAGCCCTTGATTGACAGCCTCCTGTACTTTTATCAGGCAGTGTGACACTAAACCTCAGGGCCTTTTGTCCGATAGAGTGAGCTCACGGAAACTTGCCATCCTAATCCCCTTATTCATGTCAAGCACAGAAAAGAAGTCCTGATCAGATGGCACCTTACAACAGTGTCACCTCCACCCCCTCCGTCGCTGGGTGGACATGGGACATCTCCTGCTTTGTTCGCTGTCTGTGCTTTGCTCTGTCAGAGCAGAGCTGCTGTCTGCTGTATCACACCTCCTGCTCCCAATTCCTGGGAGCCGGGACTGTTGCATGGGTTCCACGTAGCCTGTCTTGCACTGCCCCACATGACGTGCATTTGCTGTCCTGCTTCCACCCTGGGGAAGCTCTGTATGTGGTGCAGAGAAATCCCAGGGAGATGGTAGGAGGATTCACAGGCTGACTTCTTTTGTGTGGATGTCCTTGTTATTTCTCTAAGGAAAGTAAGGCCTTTAAAGGAAATAGTTTCTTTTGTGTTGTGTAGGGAAATGTATCATTAAGCTTCTTCAAACCTTCCATCCAGAAAAAAGCAAGTGGAACTAAAAAACCCCTAACTTTTCAGAAGCATGGGATCAACATGCAGCGCAAAATATTGTTGCTGCTCAGTGGTAATTGTTATTGGGTGTAATACTTCCCAAAGCTCAGAACAGAGTTTTATGTCCTCTTCAAAGCGTGGGTAACTATAGGATTCGCTCCTAAGTGTCGTAGAAGTCAGCAATTCATCCCAACCACTGGTATTATAAGTTTCATAGCTCCGGCCCTTTCTTATTTGTAGGAATTCCTTTGTGCGTATCCCTGCGGTAACCTATTTCAACTAGCGGTTCCCTGTGGTGCTTTATTTACTTGTCCAACTGTTTGGAAGTCTGTTAGTCTAAAGATCAGATGCTCTGAAACAAATCTTATTACTTTAACCAGCTCTGCAAATTCTTCTTTCTCCATTTTTATTGACTTCTCTTCAGCTAGAACTAATACACATACAGCAGGTGGGCAAGTATGTCTCTCAAAGTTTAGCCTCTCAGATTTAACATGAGAAACTATAAATCTTTTTGTTTTCCTTGGAAAATGTGGGAAACCACAGGTATTTGAAGAGTTGCCTCCTCGGTGGATTTGTGAAGTTTATACTGGTTGCTGTAATTTTTGAAACAGAGGTCTGGGAAATTTTAAAAGAATGCTGCATTCTGGGGGATAGACTAATTATTTTTTTTCTTGTGTTAAGTATTTTTTCAAGCTGTAATCAAAAGCAAGGGAATGGGAAAGTTTTAAGATTATTTTTCTTTCATCCAGCCTGGCACTACTGGTAGAGATACTGCATGAAACTTCCTTCAACTAATCTGCTACAAGCTGGTTCAGTCGGCACTACTCACCAGTCCCAGTTTTAGAAGGCGTGTCCAGCTCCTCTGTGTTTTTCATCTCTATGCACATTTTAAAAGTAATTTTAGATGTTAAAAGTCAGTGCTAATTAAATGTTTTAAGAAATTATCTTTCAGGAATTCCCCTTTCTCCTCCCCGTCCCCCCGCCCAGTCTCCTGGTGACCTCGGGCTCCCCAGTTTGAGTGCACATCTCATCTTCAGGAGATGCTTCCATCTCTCGTGGCACTTTCCTCCAGCAGATATCCAAGTCCTTTGCAAAGCGACCTGCCCAGGGTTCCTGCAGGCTGGGGCCTGTCCCGGGCGCGCTCATCCCTGGGACACACTGTTTCTTTCCCATGTCTTCTGAGGACCCGGCTGCACCAGGAGTTGGGATGGGAAAGTTCTCATGTCTGGGGTGTGCAGAGCAGTTCACTGCTGCTTCGCCTGGATTTGTTTCCCCACTTTAAGTACCAGCGGTTGCTGTCATACACTGCAAACAAGGGAACACACACACTGCTTTATTTCCAGAAAAAACAGAAAGCGAAGGAACCTACAAGGTAGAGGCTTTCCTTTAAAAGCTTGTTTGCTTTAAACTCACAGCTCTGCTCAAATCTCAGAATCAGTTATCGGGTATCAGTTTGGCAGCAGTCTCTGCAGCAAGGACGGGGCTGGAGGTAGTGAGCTAAAGCCAGTGTTAGGTACCCAGCTATTCGGTGAGGCTGGTGAAGGAGTCCATAAAATGTCTGTAAACTTTTAAGGTCAGTTAACTAATAGGTGAATTGCAGCAGACAGTGTGATGTCAGAGTGTGCTTGGGGACAAGGTTCAGTAAGAATGTAAACAGCCATCAAAACATTAGATTTTCAAAGAAAGCCTCACTGAAATGCAAGAACGGGAGCATTATAACATGTTGGAAATGTTAAGTGCAAGCCAAAGTGATGTGGTATGAGGCTGTGTGTATTTCAGAAAAGGTGACTTCAGAAAGCAATCTGGGATCCCATTAATCTCATGGGTTTAAACTTTGGCACTTTTCAGTGCTGCACTTGGTGCGTGCGAGGCCATAACTCCATCAGCCACGGTGCCTGCGTAGGATACCCTGCAGTAACAACATACAGGTCTGTTTCAAAAGGACGTAAGGCAATGCAGCATGTTCTGCTTATTCCAGAGGGGACCAAACCCTGTACTCACAGCATGCCCTGAAGCTTTACACAACAGCTCCTCAGCTCCTCTTGACATGTCCTGCCCTTCTCTGAGCAAGAGGGTCAGTAAATGGTGGAAACAACCGGGGTGGTGTTTCTATGTTAGCAGCACTTGATGCTAAAGTGTTCTTATTGAAAGAAAAATAACTTTTGTTTGGACCAAAAAAAAACCCCAAACCCACCCAAAAACCAAAACCAAAAAACCTTTGGGGATTGAATTTCAGAGCCTCCCTGCCTTCCTCTCAGCCCCCTCCTAAGGCTGAAATGATTTGTGTGTGAGGGCCTGTGACCCAGGGAGGCATCGAACGGTGGAGAAGGGAAACATTTGGAGTTCAGAGGGACAGTGGGTCTTGATGACCAGTGTAAGACAATGCAGATGTTTCAGATCATGAGATCTGTGATGATGATGAGAAAATGTCCCCAACAGTCTATGGGCTGGGTTCTTCTCTACAGCCCTTTTTACTTCTCCTTGGTGTAGCAATGCCGCAACTCACAGGAGTAATTTTTTAGGATTTAGCATGGAAGAACTTCTGTGCCTACTGTATTAGGTAGCTCTGACAAGTGGGTTTGGATTTTAGTTTTCCGACGGGGAGTCTGTTACAGGCTGTGCTCCGTGGGTGCCGGCAGTGGCAGGGGGCACCCGGGCCAGCACTGGCGGGGCTGGGCTGTGTGTGCTGCAAGCCCTGGCAGTGGCCAGTGGAGGAGGGTTGTCTGCAGAGGAGCAGAGCCAAAGGAGCAATAGTTTTTGGACGAGAATCCAACAATAACGGCATGTCCCATGGCCTTGTCTGATATAAACAGAGATTTCCTGGAAGGAGGACAGATTCTGGGACAAGGAAAGAAAAATACTGGCAGAGGGGAAAGGGAGGAGAAATTGTTCAGGATCCTAATCCAGCAGTAGGTCTGCCGAATGCCTGTGACACTGACCACTCGCCACACCAGCTTGCTCTGCCTGGTGCCTGCCTGCCGGCCTCCGTGTTCCTGCACTCGAGAGGAGTGGAGAGAAACCACGCGGCAGAACCAAACCCTGTGGATGGGAGCTCTGAGACCCAGTCCCAGCACGTGGGTTTGCACCCATGTTACAGCCAGGGCAAAGCGTCTCAGCATCGCAGCCTGCCAGGCCAGGGAGCTGTGTGAATTTTGCACCTCAGCTCTGCTGTGACAAAGTGTGCCAGTATTATATACGTAACGTATATATGAGGAACAGGAGGATGGTGTGGGCTGCAGAGCCCAAGCTGGGGAAACAAGCCCTGGTTGTATATGGTTTAAAGCTTAATACCTGAGAAACAGCAGACAGCAGTTCTGCTGTGCTTGGGTGCATACTGGGGTCTCTGCCGGGCAGAGACCCCATCCATACCCAGATCCCTGTACAGCACTT